>NC_041222.1:3518974-3599527 GCF_002837175.3 Physeter macrocephalus
ACACTCCCTCCACCACACCCCCACCCCTCCACCACACACACCCTCACTGTTTTTACCTCCTCTGTCCTGGCCGAACTGCCCTGTCCTCCCTGCAGGCCCCTCAGCCTCTGCCCAGCCCTTTGATGTCAGGTGTCTAGGGCTCTCTCTGCCCAACACTCCACACTTTCTCCTGGATAACCCTGGCTGCCTGAGACTCCAGCTGCGGGACCCCCAGTCTCAGGCCCCTCGCCTGGGCCACAGACCCCAGATCACCAGCCCCCACCCAGGCTCCTCCCTGTAGGTGCTCCACAGACACTCAGACTCAGTATGGACAAGGCTGAACTCACCATCCTCTACCCAATGTCACCCAGGGCAGAAACTCGGCCGGCATCCCTGCCACCTCCCACTCACACCTGGAAAAACCCTCAGGGCCTGTAGCGTGCCCCTCATAAATATTTCTCAACCTCCACTCCAGAATGTTTTCCCCCCACTCCCACCTCCAGAGCCCAGGTCCCAGCTCAGCCCTCTTACCTGTCGCCTGGCCCACCACCCCCACCTCCTCCCTAATGTCCTTGACCCCATCAATCCAGCCTCCACACATCAGCCAGAAGGAACCTTCTTGCTCCAGGTCCACCGACTCTGACCTTGCCCTGCCCCAGTGCCCACCGCACCCCAGGCACCTGTGTAGCCATCTGGACAGTGGCACTGGAAGCCATTGGGCAGGTCCTGGCAGAGGCCTCCACCGAGGCATGGCCGTGAGGCACACTCGTCCACGTCCACACCGCAGTCGTCCCCTGCAAGAAGCCCAGCTGTGGTTCCCACAGCTCCCTCAGAGCCAGACTGGAACTGGAAAGGGCCCATTTTATAGCTCGGGAGACTGAGGCCAGAGAGAGGTGCTTGAACCCAGCTTCAGCATCCCTCCCGCGCATCTGGACACTACAGACCTGCTTCCCTGGAAGGGGGCTCACCCTCAAAGCCCGGAGGGCAGCGGCACAGGAAGCCAGCGGCATGGCGGAAGCTGAAGGCACCTGGGAAGGCGGCCTGGATGCCCCCATAGAGGGTTGGGTCGGAGCGCTGCAGGCACTGGCCCCCGTGCTGACAGGGGCCCACTGCACATTCATCCTCATCCACCTCGCACCGCTCGCCGCTGTAGCCTGGGGACACACACAGGTGGGCGTCAGGTCCCAGGGGGTCACCAAGCAGCACCCCTCCACTCCACTGCTGCCAGGCCAGCCCAGGGCCAGGCGGGGGCAACAGCTCAGAATATGGTCACGGATATCCCGAGGGAGGGACACACTGAGGGGGAAGGAATGACCAGCGCAGGCTTCACCAGCATCAGCATCAAGTTACTATTATTACTAGTATTACTGAGCACTCTGCACGTGCGGGGCCCTGTACCAAGGCTTGATGGGCGCTACACCTTTTTACTCTCCTCAGAACAGCCCAGGAGCAGGTGCTGTGATTAGCCCTGTTTAGCAGATCAGGAAACTGAGGCTCAGAGAAGTTGCAGTCACAGGCACACACTGGGCTTAGTCCACTCAGGGTGTGTGCGCACCGCTCCAGGTTGTCCCAGGGCAGTCCTCCTCAGTCTGCGCCCCCGCCCGCCTGGGCGTGCGAGCGCGCACGCGCACACGCTCTCGCGCACGCGCACACACACCTGGCCAGCAGAGGCAGCGGAAGCTCCCGAGGCCCTCGAGGCAGGACGCGTTGTTCGCGCAGGGCGCCGACGCGCACTCCAGCACCTCCTGCTCGCAGCGCGCGCCCTCGTAGCCCGTGTCCGCGCAGTCGCACCGGAACCTGCAGGGGGGCGCGCGACCGGAGCGGAGCACGCGCCTGAACCTACAGCTCCCCCTGTCTCCGTCGCGCCCCACACCCTGCCGCCCACCGCGCAGCCTCCCCGCTTGAGGGCACCCGACCGCCCGCTCACCCGTTGACCAGGTCGTGGCATACGCCCCCGTGCACGCACGGCTGGCTCTGGCACTCGTCCAGGTCCAGCTGGCAGCTGGCGCCCCCGAAGCCCGGGGCGCACACGCAGCGGTAGGAGCCCAAGCCATCCAGGCACGAGCCTCCGTGCAGGCAGGGCGCCGAAGCACACTCGTCCACCTCCGCCTCGCAGGTCACGCCTAGACAGGGACCGAGACAGACAGAGAGATGGCCGCCCAGAGGGACAGCGAATGAGGCCGAGCCAGGCTGACCCGAAACCTGCTCCAGACGGTGACCAGAAGCGGAACGTCAGGATCCAAAGAGAGAATCCGTTGTTCCATTCATCCAGAGCAGGTGTTTCTTGCGCCAGCAATAACAGTGGGGTTGAAACAACAGACATCCCTGCCCCCTTGAGCTCATACCAGTCTAGCCCAGGAGACGGGGATTAGGTCAATATTACATAAATGAGGACTGATTTTTACTTTGGATAAGCTCAACAGTGGGTACGTGCTAGATCCTGTGACAGTAAGAGGCAGGGTCTTAGCCTGGGGAATTGAGAGTCAGGGAAGGCTTCTTGGAAGAAGAGACTTGAAGGATGAGGGGGCATTCGCTAGACTAGGATAGGGGGCTGTGTGAGCAGTTGGATTCCAGAGAGACTGTAGGTCTCACCAGAGAGACTATTGGTGAAGACCTGCTTGGGGCAGGGGCATGATGCCCTAGGGCAGGGGCGCATGGAGGGTCGGGGAGCAAAGGGGAGAGAGAAGGAGGTGGGGCAGGAGTGGGGAGTGTCAGGCCTTGGGGGCCAAGTAACACAATTCGAGCTTATCCTAAAAGTTTTAAGCAGTTGTTATGTAGTCCTCTGTACATTTCGCTCTGCTGGCTTTTTGTGGAGGGTGTAAGGAGGGACCCCAGCAAGGAGGGGCATACCCGGTGGGAGATGCTGGACCAAGGTAGCCAACTCCTTCAGGCTTTCCCTGCACTGTCTTGCTTTTACAACTGGAAGTCCTGTGTCTTGGGAACCCTCTCAGTCCTGGATAAAACCAAGACGGTTGGGAGGCTCTCAGGGGAGGGGCTGTGGAGATGAAGGGAGATGGAGGGTCTCAGGGTTTGGAAATGTACTGCCCGAGCTCATCGTGGAGCCCGCTTGTCATTGTACACTCCAGTGGCCCTGCCTCTGCCCCCTAAGTGGGATTGGTCATGGGGGGCTGGGGACCCAGCTGGCTCCAGCTGGGACCTTCCCCCCTCCCTGGCTCAGTGAGCACAAAACAGGGGCCCTCCTTCCTGTGACCCAGCCCCACTCCCACCCTCTGTGCCAGGGTGAGCCTGGCCCAGGCTGCCTGGAATCCCAACCTCCCCCGCCTGGCTGGGAAGGGAAGGAGGAGGAAATGAATCACAGCAGACGCTGCCCCCACTCACATCCACAGCTCACCCAGAAAGCATTACCCAAAGTGTCTGAGCACCGCACATCTGGGCACGCACACACCTGCTGGCACCCACACACAGACTTTCCCACAAACGCATTCAGGGATTCCAGACACCCGTGGATACTGGCAGACACAGAGGCCTTTACATGACCTACTCACACATCCACAACTAATCTATCCAGACACCTGAACTCTCAAATGATGAGAAAGGTACATGGAACCTGTTTCCAAAGTTCATCTTCATCTGTGTGCTGAGATCCATCTCTCCACTGTATGCCCCCTCTCCCGGAGCCCAGCCCCCAAGTCTATACCTCTTACTCTGAGGTGACCTCAAACTGCCCTCTGCCCTCAGAGAGAGTCATCTGAATTCAGGGTTGAATAGAACCTGGAGTGTCCACACTGCAGGCTCCCAGCTGCCCTAGACCTAGCCTCGCTCCCAGACCTGTCCCTAGCTGCACCCTCCTTCCTGACTTCTGGGCAGTTGCTCCAGGATGCTCTCGCCTTGGAGGGTGGATGGGACTGGGACAGGGCCATACTCTGGAGGAGGGAACGGTCCCCCTCAAGATAGCAGAGATCCCTGGGGGTACATCTACGTTACAGTTTGAGCAAGACCACCAGTGTCTCTGTGCAGGAACTCTGGGGGCTCCTGCCCCCAGGGGAGAGGGTCCACATGACAACCTAAACCATACCAGGGTGTCATGCTCCAGAACCATCAGATGAACCACCAGAGGATGTCTGTGCTACGGCCTGACAGGTCTGGAGTGAGTCGATGCTAGAAGTACTGTCTAGATGTGTCCTCGTTAAAGCCAAGCCAGACATATCCGCACTCTAGTCCCAGAGATGCCTGAGGGGTGTCTCCACTACCAGCACCACCTGAACCCTACAAGGGACTGAAATAACATTTGTCCAGTGTCTGTAGTGTGCCAGGCACCGTGCCAGCGCTCACTCATCACACTCTCATCCAGAGCTGCCAGGTTAGCCCGAGAAGCATTAACTCTGCAGCATGACCGAGAGTGGGTACACCCTAGAGCTGCCAGGATGCCTGGGGGTGTCTCTCTGCCAAGGTCAAAGCTGAATTCGTGATTTGACAACTCTGAGTTGCTGATGGGGTCGACATTACACACGCCTCCGGGAACAGCTGGGGCCATTACCTGCATAGCCGAGAGGGCAGTGGCACTCGTAGCGATCGGCCAGGTTGTGGCAGGTGGCCCCATGGTGGCAGGGCCGGGACGCACACTCATCGATGTCCAGCTCACAGCGTGGGCCCTGGAACCCGGGCACACAGTAGCAGCGGAAACCACTGGGGTCTGGAGCCTGGGGCACACACAGAGCGCCATGGTGGCATGGCTGACTGGCGCAGCCCCGGGGTTCCAGGGGCCCACAGGTATAGCCACCATTCTCTGTAGCCTGGCACTCGGTCCCTGGAGCACATGGGTCTGAGGCACAGGCACCTGGGAGGTCTGAAGGCGCTGTTCCTGTAGAGAGAGGAAACTGGCTGGGCAGGGTGGACAGGGGCTACCAGGACACTCCCCTCCCCACACCCAGGCCCATCCCCAGATCCCAGAGCCAGCAGCAGTGCTCAGGAGGATGGAGGGAGTGCTAGGGGTCTACACACTAGGTCCCAGCAGGCTGCACGCATCTGCACCCAGAACTGGGAATGGTTTCAGGGGTGCCTCCATAGCAGGGAAATAGGGCCCGGGATGCCTGGCTCCCGGGGCAGGATTAGTGAGCAGATGCCCACCAACCCTGTGAGCTTTCCTCTCCACGGTGTCAGTGCATCCCCGCAGCGCCCCTTGGAAGCAGGCCCTGTCAGGCCCGTTTTACAAGAGAGCAGATCCAGGCTCCAGAGTGAAAGTGAGGACTCTTGCCTGAGGTCACACAGCAAGTCAGTGCTGTCTTAGCCCTCAGGGTCTGGCCCTGTGCCTTAGCCCCACCTGGGGAGGGGCTCCCCAGCCTGCTCCCTCCCAGGAGGGTGTCTCCCCCCACTGCCCACTCCACTGCTCCTGCTGGGGGTCTGGTAACTCCATCCCTGCGTGAAACTGGAGATGGAGGACTTCAAAGGCCCCTCTCCCCCCTCCACCCCTCCTCCCCTCCTGGCCCTGCTGGCCTGGGAACTTCTCAGAGGATCCCTGGCCCTCACTGTATCCGCCGCCATCAGCAAGTGTGAGTGGCCAGACTGGCCGAGGTCACAGGGTTCAGGGCAGGTATTGAGACAAGCTGACTGAACTCCTGGCTCCAGCCACTGCAACATCTCCATGAGGCAGAGCTCCCTCACTTAGAGGGTCATCTCCTGATCTGGAGCCCGCCTCCCTACCACCCTCCCTTTCTAAGAGCCTGTCAGTGTCGTGCCAGCGTAAGAACTTTGGAAGCTTTGAAGTCAAACAGCCCTGGGTTCAAATCCCCACTCGGCCAACAAGCTATGAGACCTTGGGCAAGTCATTTCTCCTACTGAGCCTTCGTTCCCCAATCTGAAGAGGGTTGATAATAGTACATGCCTCGTAGGATATGGAAGGATTGAAAGCCTCAGGGACGGCAGTCAAGTGCCCACTCGGGGTAGGAACTCAGTAAGTGATGGAGGAACGGGAGCTTCCCGCAAGAAGGAGGCACCTCCGACGGACCTGGGGCTCCGAGAGGCGCCCCTCCCCCACCCAGGTTGTCATCCAGACACTAACCAGGCCCCAGAACAGCTTCGGGCCTTGTGCGTCCCCTCCCCCACCCAACGAAGACCACCCCCCCCCTCGCCCAGATAAGGCTCGACAGCCTCTCAGGCGTCATCCACATTCCACCAGGCAGGGCTGTCCACCAGCCAGCCCCCACCCTTGCCAGCCAGGGCCAAGCAGGATGGGGGACAGGGAGACAGAGGTACCGACCGACCCATGGACCCAGGGAGAGAACCCAGCTGTCGGCCCCACCGCCCAGCTCCCAAAGCACCTGGTACAGCTCAACATGGGCTCGCTCTCCAAGATTCTCACCAAGAGGGGGTAGGGGCAAGCACCCACCCAGGGCCAGGTGTGTGGCAACGGGAACAGAGGGTCTGAAACACTGTCAGGCCAAGATAACCTGCTAGGGCTCTGGGCTCCACAGACCCTCTCTGCCCACAGCTCCCCTCCCCCAAGCCTGGTCTCACCAGTGAGGGCAGGGGCCATCTGGGCCTCTCTAAGGGGCTTATGGGCAGCTTGTCGTTCTTCTTCCCACCCTGAGCCCTGGTGGCGGATCAGTATAGAGCCTGGTCCTCCAGGGCTAAATAGTCTGATGGGGGTGGGAAGGTGGTCTGATTGGGAGGGGGAGATGCTCTGATGGGGGCGAGTGGATCAGGCTTCCTTGGGAAAGGACACAGGTTTGGGCATCAGACCCGGCTTGTATCTGGGGTGTGAACAGTGCCCACCTTGTGAGTGACCACTGAGGGAACGTGAGTGAAGACCTGGCACCAGCGAGCCTTCAGTGAGGGCTCTGGCCATTACAGTCCGGGTCCCTGGACCCAGCACACGCAGGAGGGAGAAGCACAGTGGTCACAGCTCCCACTCGAAGGGCCCTGGCTGTTGGGACCTCTGCCAACAGGCCCTTCGTTTAATCCCGGCAAGTGCCACCCCTCATCTGTGTGACCCAAGGGACCCCACCCCAGTCTAGAGCTTTGCCCGTGATTCAGAGCAGGCTGAGGAGGCAGCACCTGTGCGGACAGGGGAAGGTGCTTCATCACTGTGGGAGCAGATGGGCCATGACCCTGGATGACGGAGCCCCGGGAGACGGAGCCCAGCCCCGCTGGAGGAAGGAGTTCCTGCAGGCATAGAGGGAGGGAGCTGTCTGTCCAGGAGGCCTGCCGTGGTGCTGCCAGGAGCCTGCATGTGAGGCACAGCCATCTCTCTGTGTAATCTCTGTCTTCACAGTTACCTTAGGGGGTGGACAGTGCTATCATTCATTTTTTACAGTTGAGGAAAGTGAGGCTCAGAGATAAGCGACTTCACAGTTCCCTAGGAGGGGCTGGAATCCAGACCCAGGTCTCACTGCTCCAGAGCCTCCACTCTGGGGGTTCCAGAATCACCCCAGGGCCTATATAAAGAATACGGATTCCTGGGCCCCACTCCAGACCCAGAGACGCAGAACACTTGGGCCTGGGGCCCAAGAATCTGCATTGCAACATGCTCCCTGGGGACCCCTTTGCACATTGAGGCCTGGGAACAAGCACTGACCTTGGGCTCTCTCTGCCTCCAGGGAGTGAGCCCAGGAGGCCTGGCTAGCCCAGGGCTGAGGGGAGGAGAGGTGAGGATGGCGGCGGGACGGAGAAGGGGCCTTCCCAGCCTGGCTGGAGGGGCGTGGCCTGTTGCCAGGGTGACGAGGGGCCTGTGCTTATCTTTACAAATCCCTCCTGACCTCTCAGGCTGCCTGGGACGACCTGGCGGGGGAAGGATTAACGGACACCCGCCTCCCCCCTTGGACCTGCTGCCCTGGGAAGGCCCAGAACCCACCTTCGGGAAGAGAATTTTCTTCATGGAAAGGACAGGATTATAATAACAGGAACCATTTCGTGAGTGCACGTGTAGCTGTGCTACACATCTTGCATCTATTATTACATTACTGTGTTTGATTCAAACTGGAAAAGGTGGGTGCCAGTAAGAAAACTGTTTCTCTAACTCAGAGAGGTTGATAAACTTGCCCAGGATCATTCCTCAAAAAACTAAGAAGCAGATCATTTCCAGACTTCTGTGACGTCCACATCTCCCAATGCATGTGAAATTCCCACTTTGCAAACTCTAAATTGCCACCCATGTATTGTCATTTTAGAGCATTCTAGCCCAGCCTCCCCCAGGCACTGAAAGAGTCTCGGAAGGCTTGCCTGAGAGTGAAGGTTCCAATATCAGCCTGGGCAGAGCAGGCAGTCTTCCCTGTCTATCCAGAATCCAGCTGCTAGCAATTGCACGGCGCTTCAGGCTTCACTCCGTGCCTAGTTACTCCTACTTTATTTGCACTTGTAACAGGCCTAATGAGAACCGCCAACGACTAATGAGAAGTGTTTGTTGAGGGTGGGTTTTGTAAAGCTTCTCATCTTGACAAGGCAAAAAAGAGAATATATCTGAGAAGCCACCCAAGATCCCATAAGATGTGCTTCTGGCATAGGGAAAAAACTGCCCATCTAATAGCACGAGGCCCCAAGGGTAGGACTGAATAACAGTGCAGCGCAGCTGAGGCAGAGCCATCGGGAAAGGGCTAAATGCCTCTAACAAGGCAGCAGAGTTTGGAATAGTCTTTTACAAAAATGTTTATCGCCTGAGGTTAAAAGACATAATTTTGGTAATCCCCACAATAGCTGCCTACCCTTTGCCTGGCGTTGGCAAATTCCAGTGTTTCCAGACCATGGTCTCAGAGGGCTGGGGCCATGGAGGCACTTCCTGGAATGGGGGTGAGACTGGGCAGATGGGTTCCCAGGCCTGCCACCCCATCAGGCCACTTTTAACTATTAGTGGCTTCCGGCTCCTTTCTAAAATTTCCTTTGAAACGGGATTCCATGCCAAACGTAAGTTGGAGAACTGCTGCATTTTCTCATCGGACTCTTGTAGCAGCCCTCAGAGTGAGCTGGTTTGCCCCCTTTAGACAGAAGCACAGAGAGGAGATGTGACTTTACATAGACTCGTCCCATAGGCGCCTGTGAAATCCTGGCCCTGCCACACACAAGCTGTGACTCTGGGCAAGTTACTGACCCTCTCTGGGCCTCGCTTTCCTCCTCTGTAAGCTGGGGTTATCAGAGTCGACTTCATAGGGCCGTTGTGAGAATTAAATTCTCTCATGTTCGTCCAGGAGCAGCACGTACACGCTGATGGTATTATTTATTCACTTGCCAACAGATCTTTACTTGGGGCAAACACTGACTATCCAACAAATCCTGACGTTAGAGCATTTGTGTGTGGCTCCCTGCTCCCTGCCTCTGTCCTGCAAGCCCCCACCCAGCTCTGGCTGGAGGAGGGGCCGGACTCGGGGGCTGGACTTGCTGCCCCTTTGTCAGCTGGGCTCCCTGGTGTGCAGGCAGCCGGGAAGGTTGTGAGAGCCCCGATGTGCCCCATTGTGCTCCAAGATGCTTGGCGCTCTCCTAGCAACCAGCCAGGCCTTTGTGGCAGAGTAGGCCCAGGAGGGAGGAGCCCCGCTCAGGGCCTGGCAGGGGTGGGCAGCAGAGCCAGGGGCCCAGGGCATCCAGAACCCCCATCCCCTCTGGAATGGAAATTACTTTTCAAGTGACATCATTCCTGGCCCATCTCCTCCTGGCAGTCAGGCCTTGGGTCCTGGCATCCAGAAATGTTCATGCCCTTAGCACCGCACCCCAGCTTTCGGGGATCCCCAGGGAGGGGGCTCCCTGTGCCGAAATTGCAGGGGGAAAGGCTGGTGCTGGGAATCCCAGCAGGGCTGCGTGCGGGTGAGTGTGTATATCAGCGTCCGCTCCCTTCGGTAGCATCCATCTACTTAGTGTTCACTGTGCCACAAGGTTCATGTGAAGGTACCTCTGAGTGTGAGTGCACACCTGTGTGCAGGCATGTGTCACGTACAGGTAGGTGTGTGTGCTTGAGTGCATGTGTGGCGGGTCTACACGTGCCTCTGTGTGCCCTTGTACATGCCACACCACCGTGCTGGTGTCGGGGCAGTGCACGTGTGTGCGTGCAGGTGCATTTGTGCGATCTGTGCGTGCACGTGCCTGTGTGTGTGCACTGTACGGTAGGGGACAGACCAGGATTTCATGCCCCTTGTGCAGAGAGCAGCCCCCAGCTCCTCTTCGATCTGCCTCAGGGGCCCAGCTTGTAAGCCCCCATCCTTCCCTGAGCCTCAGTTTCCTCCCTTGCAAAACAGGGACCTCGTCCTCCGCAAGGGCCCTGTGGAGAGGAGAGGAGACGAAGGTTTTGTGAGCCGGGCCCTGCGAGAGGCTGAGGAAGCCCGCAGGGAGGGGCCTGGGGGGGGGTTGGACCCACATCCTGGAACTCTGAGGAGGTGGGAGCGCCCCCGCTGCAGCGGAGCCCAGGCCGCCCTCCTGCACAGGACTTCCCAGGCCCGGCCCCGTAGCTATAGTGACCAAGACAAAGCATCCCCAGGCCCCCCAGGAAGAATTCCAGGCCGTACACGTGAATCCACTTGGACAAAAGCAAAAACCTCTTGGTGAACGGGGTCTGGCTTCACGAAGCCCTTTCAGCTTGATCTGGGAATGCTGGGGGGCGGGGAGGGGGCAGCGGTGGACACATGTGTTCCCAGATGCCCAGCCACTCCCAAGGGACGCCAGAGCACCCCCAGCCCCGCAGTGCAGGCAGGGCGATCACCAAACGGAGGGATGCAGGCAGAAGCCCTGGGTCTCCTTCCCTCTTCTCCACCCCAACCCACCGGGCTGGGGTCTGCTGCCCCCTGCCCCACGTCCCCGTGTCGAGAGCAAGGACACAGTTCAACCCACTCAGTAACTTGCACCCCGCAACTCGCGCTGGGATATATAGCCCACCACACGCACAGAGCCTCAGACACAACCCCTGGCTCGCGCGGGACAGCTGCCCCGCCTCACAGCTTAGACGCGCCCACAGCCCACAGCCCATAACCTGCACACAACTCACATGAGAGCCCCCAGACTCGGGCCTCACAGGCCAGAAGAGCCCAGCCCAACACCCCTCCGAGACGCACGGCCCACCCGTTACCCGGACCCCGGCCGGTGGCGATCCCCCCACGAAGTCCCCAGTGACCACGTGAGCTCCAGTGGCCCCCAGCTGCGCACCCCCATGCACCCTGCAGTCGGGCCCGGCACCCACACGGACACCCCACGGCCTGGGGTGCTGCTTTGTGGACAGACCCAGCCCTGGGTCCCCCAAGGCTCGGCCCCCAACTCACCGGCCGGGAGGGCGAGGGCAGAGCCCCCAAGCAGCAGCAGCAGGAGAGGGGCCGGGGGCCTGGGGTCCCGGGTCCCAGGCCGGGCCAGCGCCATGGCAGCGCTTTGCTCGGCGGCTGTGGGAACGGGCGGCCTGGCTGGCTCCACACCCCCGTCTCCCTCCAACCAGCACTAATGCCGTGGACAGAGGCCCGGCCCCTCCCGCCTGCCCCTCCCCCTCGCCTCCCCCTCCCCTGCCCTCCCAGGCGGCTCCACCTTGAGTAGGGTCTAGAGGAGGGGTCTGACCCACCCCGCTCCCCAAGCCCAGGGCTCCAGACTCCAGATGAGGCCTCGGGGGCCCCCATGGGGCTGACCTTGTCCAAGGCCCCCCCCCTTCTCTCCCTCCCGACCTCCCTCCCCTTTTCCTCCCACCTCGCAGGTCCTGCTGCCTCAGCCTCCTCAGAGACATTTCTGTTCTGGGGCTGTTCTTCTCGCCAGATGACACCAGCTACTCCCAGGTCCTCAGTGATCCCACCCTGCCCACCCCCATCTTCTCTTAACCCAGGCCTCCCTCCCCAGCCCAGCCTGAGCTCCCCTCCCGACCTCCTCTCTGCTGGAAGCCCCAGCCCCTCCCACTCAGCTTGTTCCTCCCAGCCTGCTCCCTCCCAGGGCTGCCCACCTGTGAAGGCATCCCCCCTACCCCTCTTCTCTTAACCCAGGCCTCCCTCCCCAGCCCAGCCTGAGCTCCCCTCCCGACCTCCTCTCTGCTGGAAGCCCCAGCCCCTCCCACTCAGCTTGTTCCTCCCAGCCTGCTCCCTCCCAGGGCTGCCCACCTGAGAAGGCATCCCGCCTACCCCCCACCCCTCCAGTACCCCCTGCAGCTGACGCCTCCCTCCCCACTCCCCACGTTCAATCCACCACGAGCTCCTGGCTGCTCCTCCTCCTCCATGTCCTTTGGTCCCACCCCACCTCTTCACTCCCATGGGCCCCACACTGCCACACACAGCCCCTCTCACCCCCGCCCTCAGGATGAGGCCCCCGGCTACCCTGACCCTCACCATCCCTTCAACCGCCAAACTGAGTCTTTTCTATTTCTTCCGTTTGGCCTAGATCTTCCGCCTTTGCTGTTTACAACTCCAAAATCCTCATAACGATCCAAGGCAGCCCATTCTACGGAACTGGCAGCTCTAACTAAGCAGCAAGCTTTCCCTCTCCACTGGCTGGGAAGTCCTTCTTGTTGTCTAACCTTACAGTCTCCTGCTGCACTTGATGTTTGCTTGCTCCAGGCTGGAGAGGGGAATGTTGTTTGGGTGGAGAGGAGGAGTTCTTGCGGGGACCTGGACCCAGGAATCTAGGTCATCTCAAAGGCACTACAACATCAAAAAACAGCCCATTCTTCCACTGCCCTCAGCTCCAGTGAAAGGAGAATCCCCTTGCTGAAAGGACTTCCTGAAATGAGCAACTGGCCCCTGCCAACTCACCCCTGTTTGGCCCAATTCAGTGACCATGGACTCAGGCCACCCAGGCCCTGTGCTGGGCTCTGGATGTGTCCCTGACACCTCGAGGGAACAGTCTGGAGAGACAGAACTGAGTAAATTGATGGAGCTCCAGGCTGAGCTCGAGGGATGGGCAATGGCCCGTGGAAGTTCCAGGAAGGGAAGAGTGGGCGTCACACAGGGCATAGGCAGGGGTGCTGGCTCTCCAATGCTGGGGAAGTGCTCAGAGAGGACACCAACGGCCTGAGTGGACCCCTTGTCCACATCCCTGCTCCATCTCCACCCTCCAGTCTTGGTCCTTCTGGGGTAGGAGTTGCTCCTTGGTTTCTGGAGCTCCCCACACTCCCAAATCACCTTTAATTCCCTGCCTCTCACATATACCAGGAGCCCCTCCCCCTCCACGTGGCGGCCCCTCGCCACTCTGTTGGGAAAAGCACAGTCTCGTCAGCCGAATAGATCCAGGTTTGAGCCCAGCTCCACCACTGACTAGAGAGTGACCCCAGCACGTGAATCCCTTTTCTGGGCCTCACTTTCCTCATCTGTAACATGGGGGTGATAATGAGTTGAAGCAGCAGTGCACGTTCTCTTTATTCTGCTTCTCAGAGGTCCAGGCAGCCCCAAGCGGAGAACAGGAGGACCACGAGGCTCCCACAGCCCCCTGGGTCTCTGGATACACAGACACAAACACCCACGTTTTTACAATGAGCTCCGAGGTCAGAAGGGCGCCTGAGCTCTCCTTCCAAGCCCCGCCCCCTGTCCCCTGCCCAGGTCCCGCAGCCGCCACGCGCCACCTTGTGGCAAGAATTGGGAGTGTCCTGCGAGGTCTGTGGGGCACCCAGGCGAGCGATGAGGACGCTGAGCGAGGCATTCGGGAACTAAACTGCACCCGCAGAAGGAAACGAGTGAGCGGGAAGGAGGGGCCCGGGAGTCAGGTGGGCGGCAGGCAGGACTGAGGTTAGACAGGGCCGATCAGCCTGACGCACTTCCCGGCCTGGATCTGGAGAAGAGACACTAAAGAGTGGGCCAGCCCCTCTCAGAAGATGGTCCCTCAGGAGAGTCCACTTCCCCCATCCTCCCGACCTGGGGGTGGGGCTGAGGAAGGGGAAAGGAAGCCAAGATAATTCATCTTACCTCCTCAACGACACTGCAAGGTCAGCATTGGCCCCATTTTACAGATGAGGAAACTGAGGTTGGGGGAGGTGAGATTGGCCTCTCAGGGTCCCACAGCTAATCAGTGCAGGGGCGGGATTCGAACTGGGGGCTGCCCAATGCCACCCCTTTTCCCTCCCCAACCTCTGACCGTAGGTTGACTAACTGTGCTCCATTCAACTCAGGAATTATTTGCTGCCTGCTCCCTGGTCAAGGGCACCCAGTCCTGGGGCAGGTGCCCACCAGCCTTACGGAAATGTGACAGTAACGTTTAGTGGTTTGGTAATGCCTGCTTTGGCATCAGACACCTTGATTTGAATCCTGATTCTGCCCTGTGCCCTTAGGCAAGGTTTTGTTGGTCTGTCTTTACTTTTCTGAACCTTAGCTTCCTCATCTGTAAATTGGGGTAATACCAGTATCAACCTCAGAGTTCTGTGACAAGTGGGCTGCTGCCCGCAGGGCCCAGGTGGGAGAGGGCATGGTGGGGGAGGGGATGGTGACGCGGGGCTGCTTCCCACTCAGGAGAAGCCTCCAGACTCTTCCAAGGTGACCTCTGCCCTGGATGCCCCCACCAGGGTCCTGCAGCTCCCTTCTCAGGGGCTGTGTGATTATTCTGTCTGTCCCCCGCTCCCCAGCCAGATGCACCCTCTTCCCTCTCTGCCCTGCTGATCCCCTGGCCTTCCTCACGGCTGCCTCCCTTCCCCGGGAGGCAGCAGGAAGCAGGGAGGGTCTCGCTGCTCTTTCTTCCTGCACTGGGTGCACCGCTGACTACAGCTGCAGCGGAGGCCCCTCTGCTGCTTCAGCTCTCACTGCTCAAGTAATGCTGTTCTCTCTGTGGCCAGCTGCGGGGCCACCTTCAGCCCTGACCTGAGCGGGTCTCTCCAAAGCCTTCCTTCCCCACTGTCATCCACTCCCTCCTTCTGGGAACCCTCTCCCCTGGCTTCCCTCCTACCTGCCTGGCCGTTCCTTGCTCCCTTTCCCCACAGAATGTTGGGGTGTGTCTGGGTCTGCTCCCAGCCCCCTGCCCTTCTCAAACGACCCTCCCCGGGTGAACTTCCTGACCAACCCAGCTCTCTCACGAGCCCTCTTCCTGTGGTTCTTAACCCTGTTTCAACTCCCCCTTGGTAACAAATATCTTGTATCACCCCTTATTACCCTGAAATGAAATGACGTGTGTATGCATACAATTCCCCAACAGAAAACGATCCCAACGCCCGGACTGAAATATCAGAGCGAGCCATTGTAGGCTAGCAGTGAAGTACACAGACACTGGTTCAGATCCCGGCTTCTCCGCTTCCCAGCTGTGTGACCTTAGGTAAGTTACTTAACTTCTCTGTGCTCAGTTAGCTCCCCAGTCAAAAAGTTTTGTTTGTTTGTTTTTTTTCTCTATGAAGCACTTTACTGCATAGAGTTGTTATCAGGATTAAATGAGTAATTATTCACGAAGCATTTAGAACAGTGCCTGGCGTATGTTACAAGCTGAATGAGTGTTGGTTAAATATAAGATGATAAGTCTTTCAAGTTGTAAATACTCGTATTGACTACACTAGAAGACATGAAAAAATAATGAGAAGCTTGCACCTATTCATAGAACCCCCCTGAATGCAACAGCCCCAAATGCAGACCTATGCAGAGTGAGGTATTGGCAACTCAAATACCACAAGCACTGTTGAAATTAAGTAGGTAATTTTCCCAAATGGTGGCAACTCTGGGTAAGGTTCTGAACAAAATAAAGAGCAATCTTCCTTCAATTTGCATGGAAGTTGTATTTCTGGCAAATTCAGTGTATGTTAAAGCTCAGAGCATTTAGGCAGAAGTGCTCTTATTTCTATGCAAGCCAGACCTGGGTTCTGGGCTCAGACACAAGTGTTTTTCCTTCACGTGAATGTCTGGCAGGACAATTCAAAAGTCAAAAGGCACGTGGAACTTCCTCCATGGTGTGGAATGTCCTGCACGTTGCAGGGCAGCCAGCATCCAGGGCCCACCCACTAAATGCCAGTGAGGCCCCCAGTCATCATGAACACTGAATGCACCCTCACAAATTCCCCAAATAGCACCCAGGAGGCTCCTGGGTTCTACACCAACTGCCAGAGGGACTTTTCCAAATCCCAGACTGTTGACTCCCAGTTACCCTCAGGCCAAGTCCAAATTCCTGAACCTGATGCCCAAATCCTCGTCATGCAGCTGCCGGCTTACCTCCGCAGATGCGGACCCATACCACCAGCATACCACCCATACCACCCTACACCCAGCTGTGCCATGTCCCCAACCCCAACTGAACACACACACGCACACGCACATGCACACGCACACACGCTCCCTGGCTGGTTTTTGGCTGACTAGTCTTTGCTCTTGGGGTCTGCTCCCTGGAAAGCCCACCCCGGTTGAATGCTGTGCTGACATCTGGCTGATCCTTTAAGACCCGGTTCTGGCATCACTTCCTCAGAGCAGCCTTGGTTACCCCCAGGCTTGCTTAGGGCCTCTTCTGTGCTTCCACAGACCCCACAGCTTTGATCGAAACCCCCAGGACTGATTGACCATGCCCTGTTCTAGTTGCCAGTATAGATGTCTGTACCCTCCTGAGCAAGGGCACGTAGTAGGTGATTAATACACAAGCAAGGTCCATTGAGCCCTTGCCCTTGGGGAGCTCACATCTAGTAGAAAGACAGACGCACAGACAGTGCTGGGAGGCGGTTGCTCAGAGCCTGGTGAGAGCCCTAAGGACAGAGAGGCCAGCTGTCGGAGGGCAACTTCCCAGAGGAGGTAGGAGTTTTCCAGGTAGAGGGGAGGCAGAAGACATATCTGGCTGGAGACCCAGCGTGGGCAAAGGTAAGGTGTGGGAGAAGGCATTGTGCCATCGTACGTACCTTCAGGACGGCAGACGGGTGACTATTGCCCGAGGTCAGATGTGGAGGGGCTGTGATCAGAGGTGAGGCTGGTGAGTCAGCAGAGGACAGCTCATGAAGAGCTTGTAAGGTACCAAGGAGGTTGGGCTTTGTGCCGGGGGTACTGGGGAGCCATAGAAGGGGTTAAAGAAGGGGGGGTGACATGATCAGGTTCGCATGTGGCAGAGTGTCCTCTGGGAGGAGTGTGGCAGATGCACTGCAGGAGGGCAAGAGTAGAAATATTCCAGGGAAAGGTCACGGGGTCTGAATTAGGACAGGGAGGAAAGTAGAGGACAGGGATGAGGGTGGGCATTTGAGTGGCAGAAAAAACAGAATATGGTGTCTTCTGGGGCTGAGAAAGAGGGAGAAGGCTGGAGTGTACCCCGGCATCCCAGTGGTGGATAAGGGTGGAGGCGGGCTGGCAGGATGCCTCGGGGAGGGTGATCCAGACTCTGTCCTCTCCACTCTAAAGGACAGGCTGCAGGCCCCTCTGGAGACACTAGAGGGAGCTCCAGGATAGGCCAGGCCCCTCTCCCACCAGACGCCAACCTCCACCTGCTTCTCAGACGGGGACTGGGCCCGCCCCACGGCTCAGATGTAGACTCTGGGGTTCCTGCCAGGGCCTGGCCCAAGTCCGGTGGCTCACGGTCTCGGGCCCGCCTCGTCCTCCAGCCACTGGCTTGCAGGGGTGGGGGGCCACCTTGCGAGGGTAGGCAGGTGGGGACAGAGGTTGGGGACTGCAGGCAAGAAGGACTGACAGCCCGTCCCGTCGCACTCTGTGCCCCATCTCCTTCTCCCCGTGGGAGTAGGGGAGCGACCCACCCAAGGTCACACCACTGTCACAGCAGTTAGGGGATGGGAATGGACCAGAGCTCCCCAGGTCAGAGCAGCTCGGGAACTAGAAGAGTACAAGCCACTTGTCTACCCCCGACCCTTCCTACAAAATCCTGGGGTTGGAGGAGGGTCCCGTGAGCCACCTCCCACATCACCTGGGACCCCCAGAGGCAGGGGAGATAGCATTCCAGGCAGAAGGGGTCCATGGGCAGAGGCATGGAGGCAGGGGGAGGCTGGCAGTTCCCAGGAGGGGGGCAGAAGGCAATGTGGCAGAATTGCAGGGAACAGGGGTGGCCCAGAGGCGACCGGGAGGACGGGGCACCATTAGGGAAGATGGGTGCCGCCGGGGAGCAGGGGGGAGCCTCGGTGCCAATGCCAGGACAGCTGGGCATTTGCTATGGGTGGAAGGATCGCTCCGGCTGCAGGCAAGGGAGTGGCAGAATTACAATTTTTGGAAAAGTGATCGGCCTCTCCAGTTGAGTCTAAATAGTACAATCTTTTAAACTTTTCTGAAAACGAAGAATGAATAACACATGGAGACACTGAAACAGGAAATCCATTTACTTTTGAATCTGATGGAAAGAGCAAATCCAAGCCCAAAATAATGCTAACAGGATTTTAATAACCTGTCACAAAACCTGCCCACAACACCATCAGAGCTCACTTCCAGCTGCCTCATTGGCTGAGCCAGGAGCCAGGAGCCAGGAATCCGGAATCCGAGGCCTCATGACCAACAAAGCTTCACAAGGGGAGACTGAGGCTTAGATGGGGCAGGGTCTATATGAGGTCACACAACAGAGCTGGACCCGGAACAAAGACTCCTGACTCCCAAGCTTGGGGCTCTCTCTGTACACTCCTGTGTGTCTGCACACATCACACACCAAACACACACACACACACACACACACACACACACACGCACACCCCACAGGAAATGCTCTACAAACTCAGATACGCAAATACCTGGACGGATGCAAGATTCCACAAACTCACAGATTCACTCACATAGACCTACACCTGCCTGGATAGAAGTATGCAGACATCCCCATAGTGCCCCCCAAGAGCACCCCAATACATACAGGAACACGCTCACATTCATACACAGGTGCTCACACATGTACATCTGATCATTCCAAATCTAAAGCTCAAACATGTATAGACACCCGCATGGAACACACACCGCCCCCTGCAGATAGCTACAGAGAGGCACAAGATTCCGAACTAGCCTTCAACGCACATCTACAAAGACACCACTCACACATAACAGACGCACAGACTCCCATTCGTTCACAGACACACACAGTCCTACGGCCACAGGCCGACGCTCTGGGCTAAACAGCCATATCCCCACGCTCACATCAGGGTCAACGTGGAGTGTCCAGAGACCACGCCTTGCCTCGGCAAGGGCCTGGGAAACCGAGCCGGGCAAACTGCTGCCCCCCGAGGGAGCCCAGGGACCACGCCCTTCGGGAGAGCCAGGGTGGTTCATTGCAAGTGCGCAGGCAGCTCTGTCCCCCAGCCCCGGCTCCGCCCCCGCCCCCTCCTCGCCCCAAAGGAGTGAGTGAGTGGGTGTGTTCCAGTGTGTCCTATGGGGGCGGGGCGGGGCAATGTACCAGTGGAAGGAGAGAGCTCATCTACCACCTGGGTTTAGGATTCCTTCCCTCCCTCCCTCCCTCCCTTCCTTCCTTCCTTCCTCCATCTGGTATTTAGTGAGGACCTTCTGTGAATCAGGCAAAAACAAGACGTAGCCTCTGCACCCAGGAGTGCTGTCCGGGGGTGAGCAGGCACACCCAGAGCTGAGCTGTTACATTACAATTGTGACGATGGCTGTGAGGCCTCAGAGAGACCTGGGTTCCATCTGGGGCTGTGGGACACTAAGCGATTCACGTCCTTCTCTGAGCCTCAGATTCCTCATCTGAGAAATGGGGACCATGATCTCCCTGACCACCTGTTGGATTTGTTATTAGAATCAAATTCAATAGTGGACGTGGGGAGAGAGGGGAGGTTTCAGTAAAATAAGAGTTGGATGTTTATTAGACACCTGCTGTGTGCCAGGCCCATGATATGGGAATGTGGATAAGTGCACAGGCCCTGGAGTCAGAGAGGCCTGGCTGGGTTCAAATCCCTGCTTTTCCAGGACTAGCTCTGTGAGCTTGAGCAGGTTACTTAACCTCTCTGAGCTCCTACTTTCTCACCTGTAACATAGGTATAATAAGAATGCCCACTTTATATGAGTGCTGTGGGATAGTGCCTGTAAAGTTTTTGGCATGAGGCCTGGCACAAAACAGGAGGTCATTAAGTTAGGTCCTATTATTATGTATCAGCTTTCCTTTATTTGGTCACCTACTAGCACCTACTATGAGCCAGACATGATTTGAAGCACTCTCCAAATTCTGCCTCATTTAATCCTTCTAACAACTCTATTATCCCTGTTTTACAACTGAGGAAACTGAGGCACAGAGAGGTCAAGTCACTTATTCAAGGACACACAGCTGGTAGGTGGCAGAACTGGAATTGGAAGCCAGGTCTGTAGGCCTCTCTAAATCTATCTACAAGGTATGCACTTTCCTCTTATAGTTCAAAGTCCTCCTCCCCTCTCCCCAGCAGCAGCCCCTGGTAAATAAATCATCCAGTAACAGTTTCTAATTCCCAGACTTGGTTGCAAATGAATTATTCACATTGTAAGGCCTGCAAACCGCTGGCTGGGCCTCATTACCCAAGAAGGGCTGCCTGCCCACAAGATGCCACTCCCTCCCCTGGGCATGGGTCCTGGTGGGCCAGCCAGAGGTCGCCAGAGTTGGCGAACGCCGGGGCACTGCACCAAGAACTGGGCAGAGCGTCTTTCCTCCTCCCATTCCCAGCCTTTGCTTTCTAATAAGCTCATAGCCTGGTATTGTCAAGAGAACAGAAGCTCTGGACTCAGGCAGTCCTGGATTCCAGGCCTGGCTCTTCCCTAAGCAGCTGTGTGACCTCAGGCAGGTGGCCTACCCTCTCTGAGCCTCTGGGGAAGGCTGACCAGCTGGCCCCACTTCACACTTTCTCTTCTCCCTGCATTTGTGAGCTGAGGCCTGTGCTGCTCAGCCAGGCCCTGTGCTGGAGGCTGGGGACAGAGATCCTGTCCTGTGGGGACGTCCAATCTCCATGTGTCATTCTTCTACTCTCAGTATCCGGCTGAGACTCTGGTCTGACCCAGAGCCCTGAGGTGGGTTGTAGGGGCTCCTGGGGGCTCCAGAGTCCCCTTCAGGGCCGATTACCCACCCCAGCTGCTGATGGCTCATGGGGTTACGCCCCCTGCCCGGGGCAGCTGGAGGCCAGTGCCTGACTGATGTGAGGGTACAAAGGCCCAGCTCCCAGTTGAGACTGGGACAACTGTGAAGGGTTGTCACAGCTCCAGAGAACCCTGCAGGGGCCTCTGTTGTAACCTCATCGCCGGTCAGCCTCTCTCTCTCTGCCCGGTCCTGCCTTCCCATTTCCCTCCAGGTGGGCACGCCCCAGTAAACCTGCACGCAATCCTCCAGCTTAGAGTCGCTTTCCAGGAACCCAGCCTAAGGTACTTGTCACAGACAGAGCCCAACCTCAGCATTGAATGAGACCCAATCCAGGTCACCAATACTCAGTACTGCTTACAGGCTGAGCCTATGTCCTGCCCCGGTCCACGCTCTGATCCTGGTCCCAGACTGAGCCCCGATCCTGGTTCCAGATTCAACCCTGAGCCTGAACGGAGGCTGAGCCCAAGTAGCCCATGGAAATCAGAGGACACTTAAGACAGAACTACGGGACAGCAAGTGGGAGGTAGGAAGGGACTGGAGTCTGGCTGAGACCGAGGGTAGGACCAGAGTAAACCTCACCAGAGGAGACCGACTGACAACCCCGTCAGCCATGACGGCGGAGTCACAGACTCTCACTTCCCAGAGAGGTATTTTCAGAAACAACTACCCAGGATCTTCTTCGTGGAACAAAAATATGAACCAGGAGTGATAAGAATCATCACAATCGCTGCCCTTTCTCAAGCAGGGAGTGTCCTGGGCACCACGGAAACACACATCATGACCCTGCTGTCTCCTCAGGACAACCACGTGGGGTTCTCTGGTCACCCACTGGACAGGTGAGGAAGCCTCAGCTGTGGCAGAACCAGCATTCAGACCCTGGACCATTCTGTGCTTCTGTGGGATCTAGGCTCAGGCAGAAACTGGTCTCCCAGAGAAAGGCCCCCATATCCCCGAGCCTGCCCAGGGCAGCAGGGGAGTAAGGAACAGCGTGGTGGGCAGTCCGTGAACGTGCGTAACTGCAATCAGCCCCACCCTCAGGCAGGCCTCTGCCCCTCTCAGGGCCCTCCGTCCACCTGCTCTGATTCCCGCACACCCACCTCCTTGAGGTAGGCACGATGGTTGTAGGCACGGCACAGATGAGGAGACAGGCCCAGGGAGGGGACACCGCTTGCCCAGGTTGCAGAGCTGGGATTCACTTTGAGAATTCCTGATACTCCGTCTTCATCCTCTGTTCATCTATATGGAAGAACGAAAGCCGTAGCTAACAGAGTGAATGTTTGGATCCTCCAAAATTCATATGCTGAAACCTAACCCCCAATGTGAGGGTATTTAGAGGTGGGACTTTTGGGAGGTGATGTGGTCTTAAGAGTGGAGCCCTCACGAATGGGATTAGTGCTCTTATAAAAGAAGCCCCAGAGAGATCCCTGGCCCCTTCCACCCGTGAGGTTATAGCAAAAAGATGGCTGAACCAGGAAGTGGGCTCTTACCACACACTGAATCTGGTACCACCTTGATCTTGGACTTCTCAGCTTCCAGAACTATGAGAAAAAGTTCTGCTGTTTAAAGCCACTCAATCTGTGGTATTTTTTTTATAGCTGCCTGAATGGACTAAGTGGCTAAGGCAGCCACTTTCCCCATCTGCTCCACACTGTTGATTCTTCCATCCATCTATCCACCCATCCATGCATCCATCCATGCCTCTGTCCATGCATCTATCCATGCATCCACCCATCCATCCATGCATCTATCCATCTCTCTATCCATGCATCCACCCATCCATCCATGCATCTATCCATCTCTCTATCCATGCATCCACCCATCCATCCATGCATCTATCCATCTCTCTATCCACGCATCCACCCATCCATCCATGCATCTATCCATCTCTCTATCCACGCATCCACCTATCCATCCATGCATCTATCCACCTCTCTATCCACGCATCCACCCATCCATCCACAGCTGTGCAGTTAGCATCCTCTATGTACCCGGTCTGGGCTGGGTGCAGGGACAGGGTGGGCAGGGCCTACCCTTTGTGGCATGTACAGGCTGGCAAAGGAGCCACATATTAAACAAACACACTCACAAAAAACGAATGCATCACCATTGTGCTAAGTGCTGGGAAGAAGCAGCCCAGGATGCTGTGAGTGGGTGTAACAGGGACCGTCTCTCCTGGGAGTGTTCCCTGGGCCTCAGGGAGCTGGTAGGCAGGAAACCTGCTGAGATGGCCCCGTAGGCTTGGCCTCAGGGGACAGAAGCTCCCAGAAACGTGTGAATAATGTCCCAGCTGAGCCAGCTGGCTTGGTGAGGCTGCAGCCAGCCCACCTGGCTCCTCCCCTCCAGCAGGTAGGGTCCTGGGGGCTTGGCTGCAGCAGGAAGTAAGTCAGGAGGTGAATGGTGGGTGGGGGCCTTTTGAAAATCTCCCCCGCCAGATTTGCTTTGCAAACCATGCCAGCTGGGGCCTGAAGCCTCCAAGAACTGTATCAGAGCTTTAGGAGACAGGAGAAAGGTTATTTCAGGAGGAAGGAATGGCATGAACATCCGAATGGAGGTGGGAAAGAGTAGGCAGACCTGGGACAGTGGAGCAAGGAGAGGAAAGGGGGGTGGGAAACTGGGTCTCGGCCCTCGGGGATTTCATAGCACCCTGGGGAGCCTCGGGTCCCACCGGACACCAGTAACAGTAACTGCTGCTCTTGTTGAAAGCTGACTACTGTGTGCGCAAGGAGGGTCATGCTTGATCTAATTTCCTCCTCACTAGATCCAGTAATATGGTTACTGCTAGGTCCCTTTTTACAGATGGAAAAACTGAGGTCATGGTGAATTCCCTGGCGTTCCAGTGGTTAGGACTCTGCACTTCCAGTGCAGGGGGCACAGGTTTGATCCCTGGTCGGGGAACTAAGATCCCACATGCCGCAGCTCACAGCCAAAATATAAAGATAAATAAATTAATTTAATTTAATTTAATTTAAAAAAGAAAAAAGAAAAACTGAGGTCAGGAGGGGTGCAATCTGTCACCTAAGAGCACAGAGTTAGCAAGTAAAGGATCAGCCCGTGCCCTTAACCCTCACCTGTCGTGCCCTAGAAACAAAGGGAGGAAATCCAGACACAGGGTGGGCAAGGCCCACGCTGGCTTCACCTGTGGTCTTGTCCATCTCTCGCCCTAAACAGAGAGCTTCTTTACCTCTGTCACCGCATGACACGAGGAACAGAATTGGTGCTTAGAAAATACTGTGAATGAATAATCATCCTAAGAGCAGACACTCTAGAAGTGCTCACCATGGGCCATGTGACCACAAGCCTTTGAGGTAGATACTATTATTACCCCCATTTCACAGATAGGGAAACTGAGACACAGCTGGGAAGTGGTGAAGCCGTGATTCACCAGGCAGCAAGTAAATGCATAAATTAACGAACTAATTGATGAATAAATGTGCGTGAGCCAGGATGAGGGAATAAAGGAGAGAAAAGGTGAGTAAGCATGTGAGGTTTTTTTTTTTTTGTGGTACGTGGGCCTCTCACTGTTGTGGCCTCTCCCATTGCGGAGCACAGGCTCCGTGGCCTCTCCCGTTGCGGAGCACAGGCTCCGGGCGCGCAGGCCCAGCGGCCATGGCTCACGGGCCCAGCCGCTCCGCGGCATGTGGGATCCTCCCAGACCGGGGCGCGAACCCGGTTCCCCTGCATCGGCAGGCGGACGCGCAACCACTGCGCCACCAGGGAAGCCCGCATGTGAGGTTTTGAAGGAGGGACGGAGCAGCCAGGGTGAGAGGTTGGTCTTGCAGAGTGGAGCAGAAGTGGAGGCCATCACCGCTGTTCCACCTCCAGCTCCCAGGAAAAGGCCCCTTTCCCCTCCTCTCAGGGAGGCTTGAAGCCTTTCCACGCTGTTGCCCAGCAACGGTGCCCTCATTACCACACACCCCCCGGCCCCACCCCACTTCAGTCAGCCAGAGGTGGGGGGCTGGGGCCCTGGCAGGTGGGGTCCCGGGCTGGGGGAAGGAAGCTCAGAGGCCGCAGAGGTGGGCCTGGGTGGACTTCAAGACCGGGAGAAGAGCCTCGAGTCCCGTGGGGAAGGGCTGTTTAGACCAACCTTTATTCTGAGGGCATCTGCCTGGCACAGGGCAGGTGGAGATGCCCAAGACTGCTCATGGCAACGACTACGGGCCTTGAGTTGGAAGTCCTGATCCGAGGAGATCTTGGATGACTCACTTTCCCTCCTGAATCCACTTCCTCATCTGCAGAATGGGGCTCGGTGTCTGCTTCCCAGAGGGATGGTGCGAGGATAGGACCGGCTCGGGAAGGCTTTGCACTGGGAGGGGACGGGCTATTTTTATAAGCAAGGAGTGTGTAAACTAGCTCTAGAGGACAAAGCATACTGGGGCAAAGAACTCTCAGAGTTCCTCTCCAAGAGAGGACAAGTTGCCCGGTGGGAACCCTGGAGGGCTCCCTGAAGAGATGGGCCCTGAAAGACTTTTCCAAGTGGAGATGGGGGTTAGAAGGAGGAGAGAATTCCTGGCAGGGAGGGGGGCGGGGGAACAGCCCGTGCAAAGGCCTGGAGGCACGACACTGGAGCCCATTCAATGACAGCTACTGTTCATTCACGTTTGCCTTTAAACTTCACAGCAGCTCCACGAGGCTGGGAGTACTGCTCCCATTTCACAGGACAGGAAACTTGGCTCAGAGAGGGTAAGGCACTTGCTCCAGGTGGCACAGCTGGTGGGTTGCAGAGCTGGTGAATGGCAGAGCTAAGTCCAGCGCACTTTCTCCTGCATTGTGCACTTCCAGGGAAGCAAGCGGCTCAGAGGAGTGGAGCAAAGAGGGCAAGGGGAGAGAAATGCCGTGGGGCCCGGGCGCCTCCTCACGCCACAGGGAAGGGGCTGACTCTGTGCAGAGGGTGCTGGGGAGCCATTGATGCTTTCTAAGCTGGAGAGAAATGGCCCAGGCTAGGTCCTCAGGTGCCCAGGTGCTGTCCAGGCCATCTGTCTCCACCTCCTACACCTCCACCCTGTGTATCCATCCACCCCCACTGTTTCTCAGCCACGTTGAGAAACCATGTGTGACGGAGGAGAATGTAAAAATATATATGCAACCGAAAAACAACGAGCTGACAGAACACAGCTATAAATACTCTGACGGGTGCGGAAACGTTCCTGCAATCCTGCTTCCTGCTGCCTGAGGAGCGGGGGCATGGAGTTTGACAGGTGGGGTGGGAACTCAGGGAAGGGAATGGGAAAGGGGACAGCCATGTGTGGACCTACTTTGTGCCAAGCGCTTCACAAGTGGCACATCTCTGGCTCTTCGCAAAAACCGTCTCAGAATCACCACCGTCATCCCGATTCACAGATAAGGAAACTGAAGCGCAGAGACGTACGTCATCTGGCCAAGGTCACACAGCAGTGGACCTTGGGAAGCAGTGGAGCTGGGATTCCAGCAAGCCCTGCAAAAGGGCCAACTTTCTGAAGAAGAGAGAGCCAGCTTCAGGGTCCGCCTCCCTTGATCCTTGCCCAGGGCCAGAGAAAGCGTCAGGCTTCCAGGAACTCCCCTGCTTACATACCTTCCATGGCTCCCCAGAGCCCTCCAGATAAAGACCAAATTCAAGGCCTTTAAGGCCCTGTGATCTGGCGTCCGCCCACCCCCAGATCCCACCTCCCGCCACTGCCCCGGATTTCTGAGCCACAGTCAGGCCACGCTGACCTGCTTTCAGGACCCCTTCAGGGCCCAGCACTCTCAGCCTCGGCACCTACTGCTCCCTGAAGTTCCATCTACCTACAACGGGGCCTCAGATCAAGTGCTGCCTCCTCCTGGCCTCCTCCACTGGTCAGATCCTCCTGTGCTTTCCCTGCAAGACCTGAAGTTCAACTGTGATCAGGTGGGTCATTACAGGTGATGGGCCGCAGCTGTGAGGACAGGGCCAGGCCTGGGGGCGCAGGCGCTGTGGCCACAGAGGGTTTGCCCCCAGGGCTCAGCTGCTCAGGAGGGCCTGTGAGAGGTGAAGTAGGTGCCTACCATGTAGGTACTCCTCTCTGATGGCCTTGCAGCTGCTGGAGAGCCTGGATGTGGTAAGGTGAAATGGGACTGAAGGGGAGCTGGCCTCAGGCTCTGGGAGGAGAAGGATAAAAAAGGAGGAAGAAAGATGAAAGGGACTCCTGGGGCCCCCAGGAGAAGAAAAACTGAGAAGAACTGGAGATAAGTTGGCCCCATGTCTCGGACCTTCATCGTGTCCCGGGTCAGCTTTCCACGAGTGGTCTGAGCCTGTTTGCACCTCTGGCCAGTGTGAGCATAAAGGTAAGGCTGCCAATGGGGTTATTTGTTCCTTTTCAGACTTTCCCTATAGGCCAGCGCTGCCTAATAGGAACATAACATGACCACTTATGTAATTTTTAATTTTAATTTTCTAGTAGCCACTTAGAAAAAAAGAAGCAGCTGAAGTTAATTTTAATGTTTTATTTCACCCCAAATATCCCAAATATCATTTTTACATGTAATCAAGATAATTACTGATATTGTTTTTTAAACTTTTTTTTTCTACTAAATCTTCAAAATCCAGTGTGTCTTTTATACTTACATTTTGGACGGGCTGCATTTCAAGTGCCGAAGAGCCACATGTGGCTACTGTGGTTGGAGAGCTCGGCTCTAGACTGTAAACTCCATGAGAGTCGGGACCATGATTGTACCCGCCGCTATTATTTCCAGGGTCTGGCATGTAATGGAGACTAAGGGAATGTTTGCTGAATGACTGGCTGACTGACTGACTGAATGAATGAATGAATGAATGTCTGAGGCCTTGTTAGATCAAAAGCCAATTCCCCTCATGGGCCATGGAAGAGCCTAGAAATAAGTTCTAGTCCCACCTCTGCGTCCAGTGCTCTGCATGACCGTAAATGAGTCCCTTGCTTCTTGGGCCTCAGTTTCCCCATCTGTACAATGGGTTGAGGGATTGGACTGTATGATTTTTTTTTCCCCCCAGGCTCTCAGTAGAGTTTCTCCAAGGGAGCCCACTCTCCTCTCTGCAGCTCCCTTCCCTGAGTCAGGCCCCCAGAGAAGTTCCCTGCTCCCTCATCCCCCCTCACCCTTCCCTCCCTCCTCCTGTGGGTGACAGGAGGTCTCGTGACAGGCCTCCAGGTGACCTTCTGTGCAGAGCAGAGCCGAGCCCTAGAGGGGGAAACCAAGGTAGGGCTCCTGCCACACGGCCGCCACACAGGGAGCAAGGCCAAGGGGGGTGCTCAGGCCTGGCCCTGCTCCAGCTGCCCCTGTCACTGCCGTGCCTAACATCTGTTCAGAGCAGGGAAGAGACCGGGGCAGGCTTAACCCTTTGATTCTGCAGAGAAGGAAAAGGGAAGCCAAGAGATGTGCCAAGACACAGTGAGTGGGGCAGAGCTGGGCCTTTGTTTTCCTCATCTGAAATATGGACACAAAACCTGCCTTCATCCCATCAAACATCAATGCCTCAAATCCAGGCTCTGCTACTTAACAGCCCTGTGACCCTGGGCAAGGCTCTTTACCTCACTGTACCCCAGAGTCCTTATTTGTAAACAGGGATGAGAAGGATGCCAGCCTCACCGGTGGTCGTGCCCATGAAGTGTGTTAACGGACATAAAACTTTCATACGGCTGCCGGGCACACTCTAAGTGGTGTAGAAGTGGTAGATATTATTAGCCTTCACCATGGTGCTAATTCTGCAGTTCAGATGAGGCGATGGGTGTGACCAGGGCTTGCAAACTATAAAGGTCTCTCCGGAGAGGCAAGCATTTTTGGGTTGCAAAGGACGATGCAAACTATAGAACACGTTGTGACTTGCAAAGTGTTTTGTAAATGTTGCCGCATTGAAGAGACTACTGTGGATTCGCTTTTTATAATCCAAAAAGCACTTCAGAATCATAAACCACTTTAGAGGCCGTGGAGCTCTTTGTAAGGGCTTTCTAGACTGTTGAGTGCTGTGAAGTCTGAAACAAGTGGCCTTTCAAAGGCATGCGCAAGTCGCAGGGTGGGAGTGGGTAGAGAGAGAACCAGAACCAGAGGAGAAGAACAGCAGCCCGTTTCCCCTTGTTCTCGTCACCGTCACCGCCCCTGCCCTTGCTGGCCATGCAGAGAAACTCCAGCCTATCTGCAGATCCCTGCGATTCTGTTCTGAGGCCAGGGAGGCCTCTCGGCGTTGCTGACTCAGCCAAACAGGAGGAGTTCGGCAGGAATCAGCCCCGTCTTCCTTGCGTTCCTGCCTTGTCTTTTTTCTTTTTTCTACCACAAAGGCAATGAACCTGATGCCCTGTAAAGATTTCCCTGGAGTGACTGGGAAGGTGGCAGGCTCCCGGGCTGCCCGATGACCTTGCCCTGAGGCCCAGACTTGGGCCTGCTCCGGAGACCCAGGCCGAGTACCTGCTGCCCCATCGCTGGCAGAGCAGCAGGGGTTCACGGGCTGAGGACAGGTGAGGGCTGCCACCTTCCAGAGCGAAGGCCTGGCCTGTGACGTTCCTGGGTTCCCATCCCAGCTCTGCCACCTTCTCATGGGTGACCGTGGGCAAGTTCTCTCACTTCTCCGAGCCAGAGTTCCTCAGCCATACGTGGACCGATACCCCTCTTTGTGTGTATGTCACCGGCTGGCCTGGTGTGCATGCGAGTTCTGTCCCTTCTTTTGTCCATAGGCCTGCGGGCCTTCTAATGAAAGAGAAATAGAAGGTGAGGCAGCTTCAACAGGGTCGGGGTGATGAGCATGGGTTTTCAAATCACAAAGACCTGGATTCAGGGAATTCCCTGGTGGTCCAGTGGTTAGGACTCTGTGCTTTCACTGCTGAGGGCCCAGGTTCAATCCCCAGTCGGGGAACTAAGATCCCACAAGCCACATGGTGCAGCCAAAACAAACAAACAAGCAAACAAAAGAGACCTGGATTCAAATCCTGACCCTGCCACGTACCAGCTGTGTGCCTTTAGGCCTGTCACATCACCTCTCTGAGCCTCCATTTCCTCGTCTATAAAATGGGCATAATGATAGCTGCTACCTCATAAAAAGTTGGTGAGGATTCAAAGACGTGATGTGTATGGCATGCAATGTACAAGATCCAGAGCACAAGACCTGCTCAGTCAGTGGTGACTGTGATCTCCCCTCCCCAGATTATTCTGCACTCCATAACACCACACCCTGCTCCTTCACGGGCCTCCTCACATTTGCAATTACTGGATAAAAAGCCCACCCTCCGCTGTCACCCTGATGGCAGCTAGGGCCCTGGGCCCTCTGGATCCAGCTAAAGGCTTCCGTTCCTGGACTTTCTTCAGCGAAACGTCGTTTTTCCCAGCCCTTCTCCTTCTTGTCCCTCGGCTGGGTGGTATTGACCCCAAAGTGCAACTCAGCTCTCTGAGACCCTCACACAAACCATGCGAGAGCAACGCGCCCTTTGCCCTAGATTTCCTAGACCAGAGAGGGTCTGCACCGCAGCTACGTGGGTGAGTTGAACAGATGCTGTCGGAACCCTGCTCTTGCAGCGGCCTGGCTCTGATCGCCCTGCCCCTGAGCCCAACTCAGGCTCTCTCCCTCCTGCCCTACCTTCTTCTCTTCCTCTCCTTCCTTTTCGGAAGCAAGACATCGACATTGCCCTCCTGCCTCCTGCGGTATAATTCATTTTTCTGAACAAAGCCAGAAAATTCCTAGCAGTTGTGAATACAGGTGTCTTCCTCTAGTTGCATGCTCTGGTCTGTACATTCCTCGAGGGCCAGTACTGTGCCCCTTGGTCCCCGTTGTACCCCAGCACTCAACCCAGTGTTTGACCCTATGAACATGTGCTGAGTAAATGAATACATGAGTGCGGTGGGCTACCGAGTCAGGGGGAGAATGGAAGCTGCCCTGTATGCTTGTCCAGTGCCTGCAGCTCTCAGAGGTCAGTTCTATGACAAGGGGACTAATTCAGGAAGAGGCTGAAGCTGGTGTGTGTCCATTTAAGACCCAGAACAATCCTCCACCGACACATCCTTGGCGTCTTCGAAGGCCATGGGAGTTTTGGCACTTGAGGTCATTCTCTAGGGTCTGACGCTTCCCCGTTAGCCACTGCCTCTTCCGAGGGGCACCGGGCGTGACAGAGAAACAGGGCCATGGTTCCCAGGACCAGCTGCACGTCAGAATCCCCTGGAAAGCTTTTAAACACCAGGGCCACTTGGTTCTCATTCCTCTTCCGGGAGATTCTGATTCAAATGATCCAGCGGGGGTCCTGATGATTGATTTCTTTAAAATCCTAGTTGATCCAGATCTACACCACTGAGAGCAAGAGGGTGAGTTCTGGAAACAAATGGGTCTATGAATGCCCATGGGGTTTCCACATGGATCCCTCCATGGATCGGGCAGTCTGGGGGCTGGTGTCCAGGGGGAGGGTCTGACCGGATGGTGGAGAGGAAGTTACGTGGCCTTTAGAGTCATTGGAGGCCTGGGTTCAAATTCCCAATTCTACTTCGTTCCAGCGCTGTTGCCTTGGACAAGTCACTTCACCCATCTAAGCTCGTTTCCCTCCTCCATTAATTGGCAATCAGAATTCCTGCCTCACAGGCTGTTGGCATCAATCAGTAAGAGAATGTCCTCTCTAATTACCTGGCACAGGGCGCAGCTTGGGGCCGGTGCTCCGTGAAGTGTGGTTCTCTTGGCTTCCTGAACAAGCTTTGGGGTGGAAAGGGGGGACAAGGTGGCCCTAACGCTGGCCTGAGTACCTGATAGGAGGAGCACTGGACTGGGAGAAAGGAGGTGTGGACTGTCCTGGTTCTGGCCCATCATGATGTGTGACCTGGGCCAAGTCATTCAACCTCTCTGAGCCTCAGTTTCCTCATCTGTAAATAGAGATCCAGTGGTGCCTACATCTCATTGTAACTCTGTTCACTGACATCGTGCTGGCAGTCGGCCATGGTGGGAGTATTTACATTAGGAAAATTGGCAAACATTACAAATCAGGACTCCCCTGCCCCACTCCCACCAGTCAGTTTACCAGCATGCCACTGGGACTCAGATAATAATAGCTTTCACCACAGCTGTTGGTAGATTCTGAGAGCTAGTGCCTGTTAAGCCCTTAGCACAGCACCTGGGCACTAATACATGCTAGTTAAACACACTTAACACTTATCAGCCTTCCCTTTGTCTCTGGCCTGGTATAAGGTGATCACATCTGTCATCTCATTTACCTTTAACAACCCTAGGAAATTTCTAGAGGAGGAAATTCAGTTTCAGAGAGGCTTGCTGACTTTATTTATTGTATTTTATTTTGTTTTTATAAATTTATTTATTTTATTTATTTATTTTTGGCTGTGTTGGGTCTTCGTTGCTGCGTGCGGGCTTTCTCTAGTTGCAGCGAGCGGGGGCTACTCTTCATTGCAGTGCGCAGGCTTCTCATTGCGGTGGCTTCTCTTGTTGCGGAGCATGGGCTTTAGGCGCGTGGGCTTCAGTAGTTGTGGCACGTGGGCTTAGTAGTTGTGGCTCTCGGGGTCTAGAGCGCAGGCTCAGTAGTTGTGGTGCACGGGCTTAGTTGCTCCACGGCACGTGGGATCTTCCCGGACCAGGGCTCGAACCCGTGTCCCTTGAATTGGCAGGTGGCTTCTTAACCACTGTGCCAGGGAAGCCCAGAGGCCTGCTGACTTTAAATGCAGTTAAATTTTGCAGGCCTACTATGTGCTACGTTTATTCTTCTATATCCGTTTCATTTCAGCCTCACAACCCCCTTTTTCTCGTTACGGTTGAGGGATCAAAGGCCCAGAATGAGCAAGTGACCTGCCCAAGGTCACACAGTGAGCCCGAGGCCTTGGTATCTGTCTTGAATGCTCATGTGCTGGCCTCCCTTCGCACCACACCCAGCTGCATCCCCTTGTGGATGAGGGCGAGCTTTGCTGATATGATCTCTCTGGCTCTTTCCAGCTTTGATATCCTCGGTATTTAAATCAGTACATGAATATTTCATGAGCATCCCGGCACAAATAACCCCCTGCCTGGTTATGTCAGGCTACAGCCCCAGTCGCTAGGCCAGGGTGCACCTGCTCTTTGCGAGACAGGCAATTCCGCGAGGCCTCCCAGCAACAGCCAAGGAATCGATAGCCTTTAAATAAGTAATTAGAGGAGCTGAAGACGTCGGCACATCCAGGGGCAAGCAGGGGAATATAAACTCCTAACTGTCCCAGGCTCACTGGGAAGGGCCTGGTTCTGTTTCTTGCTCAAGAAATGTGACAGGGCCTGGGACGGGTGAGGATGCGGAGGTTCGGGGAAGAATAAGATGGAGACAACAAGAGTTGGCATTTATTGAGCACTTCCTATGTGTCAGGCTTTGTCTCATTAAATACACTACCCCACATTCTCCTAAAGACACTGAGGCTCAGAGAGAGTGAGCCAGTTGCCCAGGGCCACACAGCTAGGAAGTGGCACAGGTCTCAGGCCTGCCTGACCTCAGAGCATGGTTTCTCAACTTAGGTGCTGTTGACATTTGGGGCTGGATACTTCTTTTTTGGGGACTGGGGCTGTCCAGGGCATTGTAGGATGTTTAGCAGCCCTGACCTCTACCCTCTAGATGGCAGCAGCCCATCCTCCCCACTTGTGACAACCAAAAATGTCTCCAGACATTGCCAAATGTCCCCTGGGGGCAAAATTGCCCCCAGCAGAGAGTCTGTGTTCACTTTACTACTCCTTTCCTCTGCTTCTGGTGGCTTTTATGATAAGGAACAGAATCTTTCTCCCAACCTAGAGAGGCAGCTCTGGAGCCAGAGTTGGCTAGGTGAGAATATCAACTTGTTTACTCACTGGCTGTGTGACCTTGGACAAGTTCTCAACCTCTCTGTGCCTCAGTTTCCCTATCTGTAAAATGCCCCCCTGGCAAAAGTAATATATCATGAGGTTTAAATGAGTTCCTACTATATGCAAAGCACAGAGAGCAGTGCCTGGCCGATAAGTGTGAGCCATTGTTACCATCCAAGGGCCTTTGTGACTAAGTGCCAGCCCAAGACCGCAGCCTCACTGGTACCGCTCTCTCCGTAAGAAAAGGGAGAAGGGCCATAGCTGGAGCCTGGGAAGAAATCATCTTCGACAGCATCTGCTCTTCTTCCCTTCCTGCCACACCCCTCCTCCCACCAGCCCTGGAGGAGTCAGAGAAAACAGCCAACAAGGATGGCCATTTAGTCCCCACAGGATCACGAGGTTATAAGAACAAAAGCTGCCACTTCCTCTCTCCCTGCAGTGCTGTCTGTGCATGGACACCATCTGATGAGAATGTAATTCCTTTTATGATCCAGGAAGGTACAAAAATACATATAAACAAACACATTTTATCACTGGAGTTGGTCATCGCATTTTATTGGTCTACAGCATGTGTTTTTGTTATACTGATACCTGTTAGAAATGAGGTTCCGGAATGCTGTCCTCATTTGGGTGCTTGAGAGAAATAGTATCGAGAAGCCATTCCAGGGCCTATCCTTACAGACACAGCCCCCAGTGTAAGGAGTGTGTGTGTGTGTGTGTGTGTGTGCGCACAAGTGTGTAGCTAAAATTCTCCCTTGCCCCAGAAGGGAGGGTCCCTAGAGGCTACCTGGTCCAGGCTCTCATATAGTCAAGGAATCTTTTAGCGTGTGTGTGTGTGTGTGTGTGTGTGTGTGTGTGGCTTTTTTTTTTTAATTGGAGTATAGCTGATTTACAATGTTGTGTTAGTTTCAGGTGTACAGCATAGTGCTTCAGTTATACATATACATGTATTCATTCATTTTCAGATACTTTTCCCATATAAGTTATTATAGAATATTGAGTAGAGTTCCCTGCACTATACAGTAGGTCCTTGTTGGTAGCCAAGGAATCTGAGGCCCAGGACAGGGCAGTGCTTTGTCCAGGATCATGGAGCAGCTTGGTTCAGCAGCCATCTTCAGAGTGTATCAGTGATCCCCAGCTGCTGCTATAGCTAGGCCCTCAGTCTCTGTGGTACAGTGGAGTTGTCTTTCTGGCTCACATGGCAGGTATTGTGGTGGATGATGGGTGGATGGGCCTTCCACGTGGTGTTTCAGGGACCCAGGCTCCCTCCTTCTTGTGGCTACACCCTCCCCTAGAGCCTCAGAAGCACCTGCTTTTGGCTGGATGGGGGAAGAATTCGGAGGCTTGCAGGGATTTATGAATTTTTACGGAGACTTTTATGTTGGGCCTGGAAGTGTCTCAGGCTTCTTCTGTCCATGTTCCATCAGCCGACCCAAGGTCACATTTGATACCTAACTGCAAGGAAGGTTGGTAAGTATAGCCTAGCTGTGTGCCCAGGAGGAAGAGGAGACAGACAGGTGAACAGCTGGCCGGGTCTCGGTGCCGGGCCCTGGGCTGGAAGCTGCCTGGGCAGAGATGGCTGACATGGAGACACAGGTGACCCCCAGTTTGAGGTTCCGAGTAAGGGCTCATCTTCTTGAGCCCAGTCTATTGATCACTGGAAGCCCATGACATCTCTCTAGAGAGACCCAACCCCATGATAAGTCTAAGACTCCCAGGGTCCTTGCTAACTCATTCCAAATGGTGTCAACAACCCTTGTTCCTAAAGGGTTGCAGAGAAGAAATGGGGAAACCAGGTTCATTTCCTGAAAGGCCCTATTCTCTGCCTCAGACCTCAGTATTTCCTTTTCTGGGGAGGCTGGAGCCTCTCTCCCCAGGGTTACATGTCACTTCACACCACCCCAGGTCTGGGCTCTCAACAGAACAGCACTGAAGAGATGACCCAGTGCCTCAGTTTACACGCACACACGCCTGCATGCACATCTCAGAACCAGCCATGGCAGACATTTGTTGCTCTGGGGAACCAGTATCTATTTGGGGGATCCCAAGATGGTGAAAGAACCCCACCACCACCGCAGACGCTGACCGGGGCACGTATTCTGCGCCCCCAGCAACTAGAATATGGCCTAAAGTGTGGCGAACTGACACACCCTCCTGGGACTTTGAATCGTTAGAGTGACACAGAGGCCCAGTGTCCGGCAGAACTTTAAAGGCCACTGCAGCAGAATGGCACTGTCTCCAGGTGCCAGCAGGAGCCATGGTGACCAGCTGGCAGGCGTGGCCTTCAGCGTGGCACCTTGGCTGGACCTTCACTCTCTGGGTTCCCGTCGAGCCTGTTTGTCCAGTCCCGTGTCCCCCCCACCCCCCGCCCCGCTCCTTCCCCGCCCCCGTCAGTTGCACACGCCACCTGACACTTTCCCAAATACCTCCTTTAGGTTAACCAGAGTCAGTCTCCACTGACGGCCGCCAAGAACCCTGCCTGCTGTAGCCTCAGCGCTGCATTTGGTCACCGAGCCACTCCCTGCAAGGATCTCCTTTGCTGCCAGCTTCCTCCAGGGCCATCCCAGGCCCCAGACAGGTCTAACAGCTTCCACCCTCAAGGGAAAGGCCAAGGTTCCCATCTCTTCCCTCCAGGAGATTTCAGAGCAAATTTCTAATGTCTTTTTACACTCCTTCCACAGTTAAGGTCCTCAAGAGGGCTGTGGACAGAACCAGCATAATTGGTGTTCTTTGTAATCCCATGTATTTTATTTTATGCATCTAAAACCATTATTCTGAGAAGAGGCCTACAGTCTTCACTTGATGCCAGTGGGGTCCAGGGCCCCAGGAAGGTGAGGATCTCTCTGGACTGTTGACCCCAAACTGCTGGTACCAAGATCCCTTCCTCCACAACATGGGGCTCCTTTGCCTTATGAGACCCCTACTGGTTTGAGGACCAACCCATCCTCCCTGCATGGTTCCTACTGGAAAAAGATCCCCACTTTTGGGGGGAGCCAGCTGCTCTTCCCACCCTAAAGAGCTTGGTGGGCCCAGCAGGAGTTGCCACACTGTCATATGACCTCACTCTCTAGCTTTGGCTGATGGGTTAAGGAGGGGTGGGCTCCTGACCCAAACCTGGCCAACCAGCTCCTTCTCTGCAGTTGTCTTTTTAAAACCGGAACTGGGGGAAATAGTTATACCCTCCCTGGTGGGGATTCAGGAGCTAAGAGCAGTTCTGTTTTCCACAAAGTAGGGGAAGCCAATTTGAGTAGGAAGGGAAGCTGAAGAGAGAGAGACAGAGACAGAGAGACAGAGGAGAGGAGAAAAAGAGAGAAAAGAGAAGAGAAGGGGAGGGGAGGGGGCTGGCAGCATCCTAGCCCCTGGTCCAGCTGTGACCCTGCCCCCCTGGCAGTCTGGTTATTCATTGCCTCCTTGAGTTGCCCCCTTTTTGCCTTGGCTACTTGGAAATGGAGTATGTCACTATCTGTCTTGTTACCACTGAATCCCCAGGGTCCTCACAGAGCCTGGCACATAGTAGGTGTACAGTCAACACCTATCAGTGAATGAATGAACAGATGAACACATGCAAAAGAAGAAAGGATGTCCAAGGTACAGAGGGGAGAGGGAGTAACTGTACGTGGGCAGATGTCAGGAACTGCCTGGGGTGGGAGGTGATATTTGAAGTGGGATTTGAAGGGTGAATAGGAGTTTTCTGGATGACGATTGTTGGGGGAAGAGGCTAGAGAAGACAACAGGGACTAGGCTGGAAAAGGATTAAGTATCAGACAAAAAATTAGGACTTCTACAAGTAGGGGCTGATGTAGGTCTAAATCCTAAGTGGTCCTAATGATGCCAGAGCTGCATCCGGGTACCACCCACGTAAGTGAGTGCCTGGGCACCCTTAGGCTCCCCTTGTGCCCCTGTTTCTATCAGGAAAATCGGGTCCCCCCCCCACCCAACAACTCTCCTACAGCTACCCTCACAGGGGGACCTCATAAGCCCCCTAGATCCAGAAGACAGACCCCTTTCAGTCCTGATCCTCCCTGATCTCTGAGCAGCTTTCCACGTTCTGACCTTGCCCCACACCTCTCCTCCCCGGCAGCTCCTTCTCTGTCTCCTCTCCCTGGGTCCATCACTGCTCCTTAAATGTCAGTGGCCTCCCAGTCGCCTTGCTCTGCACTCACCCTGGATACTCTCATCCACTCCCGTGGCTTTGGGAGCCACTTAGAGGTGGGGACTCCTGAAGTTCCACCTCCCATCAGCTCCAGACCCAATTACCCAGTGACTGGACCTTCCCTGCCCGGCTGTGCGGCAGGCACCTCAGACTCAAACACCTCCCAGGTCAGACTCTGCATCCTCCCCCTCCCACCCGCTGTTTGTATCTGCGTTCTGATTACGGGCTCTTTCCTGTTCTACCTGCAGGTGAGGAACCCATGCCTGGTCCCACAGGAGAGAAGGAAACAGGCCGGCAGAAGGGCAGGACCGAGCACACAGACAGGTCTGCCTGAGTCCATTCACACTGCTTGGTTAGGACTCAGGACAGGTCAGTTTCTCACCTCTGACCCCCAGGCCTCCCGGGGCTGGGGCAGTAAACGTCGACCTGATTGATCTCCACCATGCTTGGAAGTAGCGGTCAGCTGCTGACCGCACTGTCAATTATTCAGGCTCTCTGGGACTCCAGCAAGAGCGACGGTTTAACTAAAACACGGCTCTGTTGTCCTCACACCGCATCTTGCCCTCAGAGGCCTGGGCAGGGATGGCCAGCCAGCAGGGCACCTCCCCAGGCCCTTGCTCCACTCCCAACACGCACCTCTGTCCAGGATTTGCAAGCTTCTCTGTCCTCAAATCTCTTGCAGGTATTCTCAGGCCACGGCCTAAAGGACAGAACTGGGACCAGTGGCAGGAAGTGGCCTGAGGCACATTTCAGTTCAGTTCCATGGGACACAGACTTTTCTTGTAACCAGAAACAGATACTCTGGGAGGGAGGGAGGGCGGCCCCAGTGCCAGTGGGTGCCTGCTAGCCCATAGCAGACTATGATTGGGAGGGATGGTTATCCATGAGGAGAGAGCAGGGCTGTCAAAGAGAAATAAGTAACATTTTAAGCTTGTTTTAAAATTTGCAAAACTCTCAATAACATACGTCATCGTGTGGCCTTAAGTCTTTTTTTGAACCAGGTGGTACATGAATAAAAATGCGTTCGTTTGATAAACAAGCCAGGCACTTTACTAGGGGCTACAGGGTGAGGCAAGAATTTCAATTCAGCCCTGCCCTCAAGTAATAGTAGTACTGAATGCTAATAATAAGGGGACTTACAATGTGTCCGGGAAGGTTCTAGACTTGCGACGTGCTTCAAAGCACACTACCGTCATAACCACCCAGCAAGGTGGCTGCTGGAACTGTCTCCATTTTACAGGCGAGGAAAGATTTTACAGATGAGGCACAGAGCAATGCAGCCCAAGGCCACACAGCTGGAATTTGAGTCCAGGTGCCTGACTTCAAGCCGTCTGACCAACGTTGTATGAGGGGCTTTGGTCAAGGTTAGTCAGACGATCACATAAGTAATGACCTAAGGACAGAGCCATGGAGGAGAGATCAGAACCAATCTATCCAGGTGGGGGAAGGGGCGATGGGTCAGAGAAGGCTTTCTAGAAGTGTCCTTGGAGCTGAGAACTTCCAGAGGGGAGTTGGATAGGGAAAGAGTCCAGGGAAGGAGGGACCTTCCGAGCTGGGAGCACTACTACCGAGTGAAGACCCTGGGGCACCAGTGCCCCAGCCAGGACACCCTCAGGGCAACAGGCAGTGCAGAACAATAGCTGTGCCTCAGCCGCCCCGGGCTGCACCCACTTCCTCTTTGTCTGCCAGATGTATTTTTAGATCTCTTACTTTCCCTCGGCCAGTTTTTTATAGTCTCCCACCATGGTGTCTCTATCTCTGCCTCTTCCCCACGAGGACCTGAGTTGCCCGGCTGATGGGAAGACCCGGCTTCCTCTGAGGCAGGTACTGACTGGTTCCCTGGGGTCCCAGGGCCCCCACTCCAAGGCCAATCGACACCGGCTCTCTCCATCTCTCACCCTGCCATGCGCTTTCTCTCTTTCTTCCTGCCAGTTCAGTTCCACTCCAGTCCAAGACCCCTCTGTGGGCACTGGCAAGACAGACCTAAAAATGACACAGGCACCTTTAGCATCATATGTGCTAGAGTCAGGGTGAGCGTACTTGATTTATAGTGCAGACTGGGACATGCATGAGAGTAAAGGGATTCTGCTAATAATTATGATGGGGCCACAGCATAGACCTGGGCAAACCAAGATGCAAGGTCACCCCAGTTAAATAGAAAGATGGAAAAGTGAGGGGCAACTTGACAGATGGAGGACAGGTAGAGGGGATTCTCGCCAGGGGTAATGGCATGTGCAAGGGTGGGGACAACTGGTGAGTTTACGGTGGCAATAACGCAGTATATGTGCTGCGGAGAGTCCAGGGTGGACTGCAGGTGGGAAAAGGTGCACAGTTTGGAACAACTAGAACAGGATGGCAGAAACCCTGCAGCTCTGCCAACCCTGGGCCCATGGCAGGCATCACTAATTGATCACAGCACTCTCCTCAGAGCCCTCAACACAGATCCAGGGGCCGGTCACTACCAGTTGTCAAGCTGTGCACTAGATGAAGCCACCAGGGGCTAAGCAGTGGGTACGAGTGTGGATTTAGCTGGAGCTGAGGCTGGACTTCAAATTGAGAGAGGCCTAGAATATTCTCTAGGTATTAGGGAACCATCAGAGGATGTTAAGGGGAGGCATATAACTAGACTAATATTTTAAGAGTTTTAGGAAGGTCACTGCCGTTGATGGAAGGAACTGGGGCAGGGGAAGCATTGAGGGGCCTGTCCAGGTGAGAATGAGTGGGGCCCCGATTGAATGGGGAGCAGAGAAGTGGGTCTGATGGCTGAGGAGAGTTTGTCATGGGGCAGCAAAAAGAAGGGGAAGGTGGTTAGGATGGGCCTCTGGGGTCCCAGCCCAGTGTGGGCAGACGCTGTCAGCCAGGCAGGTATAACAGCACAGCAGGAGGTCCTGATAGGAATCTTCGTCCCAGAGATCACCCTGAGACTCTGAGCCTCCAGGGGGAGAGAGGACCAACAGATTTGGTGGGTTTTACCGTGGAGAGCATCAGAGCCTGGAGAAACTCCTCGCCTTTTGAGGGAATGAACAATCACAAAATGCCCCCCTGCCCCACTCAGGGCCCTGCAGGGGAGAGGAAGTGCCGTGGTGGTTCTCCTCCCCCAAGTGGAGAAATGGGAGCCCAAGGGTACTGCCTGTAAAGTCTGGGGGTGACTGCGAGAGGGGACATTGACACGTCATTCCCCGGTTGGATGTCTGCTTAACCATGGGCTGCCACCTGCCCCAGGGCCACCAGAGGGGGATGTGATGGCACAATGCCAGGGTGAAGCCCTTTGGGTTCTGGCTCCTGGGAGGCAGAGAGGTTGAGCAGAGCACAGGAGTGGAGGTTGAAGGGGCTGGAGGCGGCAGGCTCCCTGGAACCTTCTCAGCTTGGGGCTGGAGTCTTGGCACTGCAGGGATGTGGCTGAGGGGTCCCTGGAAGGTGTAGTTTGTCTGGGGAGGGACCACCAGTGCCTGGGAGAGGGGCTGGGAATTGAGTCCCTGGTCAGTGGGACCCTGGGGGCCTCCACCTACTACCAGCAGACCTGCAGGCATTGAACTAATTCCACCACAGACACGACTCACAAAAGGGGAACCGCAGCCTGGCCAGGTGCCACTGGAGGGACAGCCATTTCCCTCCTTCTTCTCCCCTAACCCCAGCCCTGGGGGTGAGCCCAGAGGAAGGGTGTGTGTGTGTGTGAGTGTGTGTGTGTGTGTGTGTGTGTGTGTGTGTGTGTGTGAGACAGACCACACATTCACATGCATACACACTCACACCTCAAGCCCCCAGAGCTACCAGCTTACCTTACCTTGTGGAGGAAGAACAAATTTAGAATAAAATCTGAGCCCAGAGTTTTAAAACGACCCGATCTTAACCAGAATGAGCTTGCTTTTATAACCAAAAGTGTCTGAATGTTAGAAACTGGATCAAATACTGTCAAAGGTGCATAACTCCCCACTGGTGGAGGGGTTCACAGAGTCCAGCTGGTAGCCATTATTAGAAAAATAAAACTGTGCCATAATTGTAACCCAATGACCTAAAAGTCCTCAATAAACCATTTACAAGGGGAACACAAAAAGGGAATCGGATTTGAAGGGGAAAGACCATTAGAAATCAGGATGGAATGAGGCGTTACTGAATGTATCAGACAGAGGGACCCAGGAAGGACACCCATCTCTCCTCCGCTCACCTGTCCCGCGCATGGCCTGGGGCAGCTGTATCACAGGAAACGCGGGGTCACTGTGTTATTGGTTGGGCTTCTGCCCTCAACCCAGTGCCAAGCACCCTCACCCAGGTCAGTTTAAGGCCCAAGGAGGCCTCTCCCTCCAAGGCCAAGCCCAAAGTGGGACAGGCCTGAAGCAGCAAGGTCATGCAAATGACCTTCCTGAGAGGAAGGAGCCTGCAGCAGTGAGCTTGGGCCACGCTTAGCCAACCACCTCTGCAGCAGGGATGGGAAGGCAGCAGAGGGAGAGCACAGATTCGAAGGCACAGGAAGAGGAACGCTTCAGCCAAGTGGGGGACACGGCCAAGTGTGGAATTGGATTCCCCCAGCGCCCACCCACTGATAAACGTGGCTCCGTCGGGGGACCTGACCCCAAGGTCTAGCTCTCTCCTGGCGGGGTGGGGGGTGAGGAACGGAAGGGGCTGAAGCAAGGAGTCCTGCTCCCAACGCCCAGAGCTGCAGAGCGGAGTGTGGATCGGGGCCTCTGGTCTGAGGGCTGCGTAGCAATCCGGGGAGGGGGGTGGACACCTGGGCGTCATCAGGTAGAGGGAATGCTGCAGCCTTGGAGGGGAAGCAGAGGACGGGAAGAGGCAGCAAGGAGAAGGGAGCCTCGGAGAAGCCGACATAACATTTAGAAGAGGGAGGAAAAGCTGCAGGAACTCGCCTAAGAGCCCTGCAGCGGCCAGATCCTGGCCGTCCTCCAGGCCCTCTGGCAGCTGACAAGATGCGTCTCTCAGCTGCTCTGGGAAACCTAATGGCCTTGAGTCTGCCCAGGTGCCCAGCAGGACAAGTTTAGCTCCCTGCTTCCTGCATCGCCCTCCTCGGGCTCTGGCTGCTGCTGAGGGCTGCCTCTGAGACAGCCCCTGCCCTGGCCAGCGGAGCCTTCCCCCGGGGGGCCCAGCGTTCCAGAGTGTCTTCTCATCAGAGTTTACCAGGCAGGTCTGAATCTCTCTCCTGAGTCCCCGGCCAAGTTCAGCCTGCCTCCCTGGCCCTCTCTCTCCTCACCTTCTAGCAGGAGCCGTTTGAGGCCCGTCTACAGGTATAGCCGCATGCCAGGCCCTGGGACCCTTCCCACCTAAGGCAGCAAAGCCAGCCCGCTCCCCCTTAGAAGTTCCTCTCTGTGTCAGTTCCGACAAGAGGGCTTATGCTCTGGGTCAGACACACAGACCCAAGGACTCCAATCATCTCCCTGGTCCCTTTCTCACATACATCATTGGCCCACCCCATGCCAAACGTAAACTGGAGTCTCCAAGGCTGGAGGCTCAGGGCTGCAAAGGGGGAGCTGATATTCTCAGGGTTTGGGCCTCTCTAAGCCTCAGTTTGCCATCTGTATGTAACCCATTTGTCAGCTGGAGCCTCCCATCCCTTATGATTTCAAAAATATCAGTTCAAATCTGGGACTTCCCTGGTGGTCCAGTAGTTAAGACTCTGCACTTCCAATGTAGGGGACATGGGTTTCATCCCTGGTCAGGGAACTAGGATCCCACATGCGGTGCAGCCAAAAAAAAAAAAAAAAAAAAAAATCAGTTCAATCCAATATTCATTCCCCTGTGGAAATGCAAAGATATCCCCAATGCTTTGGAACATTCTGGATCTGGGACTTCCCTGGTGGTCCAGTAGTTAAGACTCTGCACTTCCAATGTAGGGGACATGGGTTTCATCCCTGGTCAGGGAACTAGGATCCCACATGCGGTGCAGCCAAAAAAAAAAAAAAAAAAAAAAAAAAATCAGTTCAAATCTATATTCCATACCCTGTGGAAATGCAAAGATATCCCCAATGCTTTGGAACATTCTGGAATGATTTACATTTTGTTACACTCCCCTCTGCATCAGAGTGGCGACTTCTGCTAAATTCGTTTAGTGTCTGGATTGGGCCTCTGACCCAGGTCTGCTGTTTTGTTTCCACACAGCTCTGACTGAGACGTGGAATGTGGCTGTCGCCTCCCGCTATTTCCACCAGAAACCCACCACAGAAGGTATTTGTGTGTAAGGGAAGTCAGAGGGATGGCTTCAAGAGCTACGATAAAAACAACTTCAAACGGACATTGGACAATCCTGTTCTTAAAAGTTCTTTGGTCAACCTACCCGTGAGAAGCTTTCATGGGCCCCTTTACCTCACCCAGTTCCCCAGTCTCATCCTGGCTCTTGTCGTTTTAGTTTTTTTTTTAATCGAAGTATAGTTGATGTACAATATTATATAAGTTACAGGTGTACAATATGGTGATTCACAATTTTTAAAGGTTATACTTCATTTATAGTTACTATAAAATATTGGCTATATTCCCTGTGTTGTACAATAGTCCTGGCTCTTTTCTTCATCTCCCTTTTCACATCTCTCTTCCTAGAGAGTCAAAATAGTCCAGTAGTTAAACGCAAGAGTTCTGTTTCCAGATGGCCTGGCTCTGTGAGCCTGGCTTTGCATCTTATCAGCAGTGTGATAAGATGGGAGTTACCTAACCTCTTTGAACCTCAATTTCATCTGTTAATGAGGATAATAAAAGCTGAATAGGCTTACTGGTGAGGATTTCATAAAGCAATCCACGGGAAGCACTTAGAAGAGTGTTGATAATGTCAGCTGCTATTATTATTAGTAGTAGTATTAGTATTAGTATTTACCCCTCCAAATTCTTCTACTCTCCTAGGCAGAACAATTCAACCTTCTCAGGCCCTGTCCCAAACCCAGCCCATCTTTGCATATTCAAGCCCAGGAAGTCTCAGGCACAGGAAGGAGCGTTCTTTGACCAGGATAGGCCCTCCTCTAGGCAGTCAGCTGAAGTTGTGAATGGACTGCATCACAGGTAAATGAGCTGAACAGTGACGCCCCACGTTGGTGGATACTAAACAAATGCTATGCCCTTTCTTCCTCTTTCTCGCCTCCTCCCCTCCCCCAGCCCCATTAGGCTGAAAGTAAACAGCAGTGACAGCAGTGGCAGATCCAGGGCCTAATGGGAATCTGTCTCCAACCTTACTGAACTATTGGGAAAGAGCCGCTGTCTTTCAGGGGTCTCTACACAGCCTGGAGTTGCTGGGGCCATTTTGTCTACCTCATTGGAAAACCTACCTAACAAGGAAGCCAACACAAAGAAAGAGACAGCTTCTTGGTGTGTCATTTGAGAATGTGAGGTCCTAAATTTCACCACACCTGGATTTATCCCTTGAGTTTTCCAATTTTGTGAGCCCGAAATCCCCTTTTTCTTGGGGCCATTTTGTCTACCTCATTGGAAAACCTACCTAACAAGGAAGCCAACACAAAGAAAGAGACAGCTTCTTGGTGTGTCATTTGAGAATGTGAGGTCCTAAATTTCACCATACCTGGATTTATCCCTTGAGTTTTCCAATTTTGTGAGCCCGAAATCCCCTTTTCCTTGTTTAAACTAATTTGATTTGAGCTTATGTCGTGTAAAATTGAATGAATCTTGACTAATCAAGAATTTCAACTAGGGGCTTCCCTGGTGGTACAGTGGTTAAGAATCCACCTGCCAATGTAGGGGACATGGGTTTGAGCCCTGGTCCAGGAAGATCCCACATGCCGCAGAGCAGCTAAGCCCATGCACCACAACTACTGAGCCTGTGCTCTAGAGCCCGGGAGCCACAACTACTGAGCACGTGTGACACAACTACTGAAGCCCACATGCCTAGAGCCTGTGCTCTGCAACAAGAGAAGCCACCACAATGAGAAGCCTGTGCACCGCAACAGAGCATAGCCCCCACTCACCGCAACTAGAGAAAGCCCACGCACAGCAACTAAGACCCAACGCAGCCAAAAATAAATAAATAAATTTTTTTTTTTTTTAATTTCAACTAAAAATAGGTTGTGTTATAAAATGGCGGGGGGAGCTTCCCTGGTGGCGCAGTGGTTAAGAATCCGCCTGCCAGTGCAGGAGACATGGGTTTGAGCCCTGGTCCGGGAAGATCCCACATGCCGCAGAGCAACCAAGCCTGTGCGCCACAACTACTGAGCCTGTGCTTTAGAGCCCGCGAGCCACAACTACTGAGCCCATGTGCCACAACTACTGAAGCCCGCGTGCCTAGAGCCCGTGCTCCCAACGAGAGAAGCCACCGCAATGAGAAGCCCGCGCACCACAACGAAGAGTAGCCCCTGCTCTCTGCAACTAGAGAAAGCCCGCGTGCAGCAGCGAAGACCCAATGCAGCCAAAAATAAAATAACTAAGATAAAATAAATAAATTTATTTTTTAAAAAAGGGGGGAATGTCATAGAATCCACTGCAGAAAGCATAACCAGAAACCACAGGAATGAAAAGGCTGCCTCTGACTCCATGTCTCTCTATGGATCTCTTTCCCTGAGGCCACACAATCTCCCATTTCTGCTTTTTCTCTGCATATCCCTTCTTTTTTTTTTCCCTCTGCAGACCAGTGTTTCTGCTGACTCATTTGCTCATCTAGAAAAGGTCCCAGGGCTGATTATCACTGGCCCAGATTGGGTCATGTGACCACCCTGAACCATTCATTGTGATTGGCCAAACAGGGGCCATTACCTCTGGATGGGTCCAGGCCCAGCTAAACCAAATAGACTAAGAGAGGGTGAAGATGGATTTTCTTTAAAAGAAATCAAAGTGCTGTTTTTGGAACAATGGTGAATGAGTGCCAAATACCACCCCCCCACCCCCCGCAAAGTCTCTAACATGGTGCTGAGTGAATTTCTGTTTTACAAACCAGTCCAGCCCTGAGTAAGCTCAGGCCCAGCCCCCTGTCCCAGAGGAACAGCTCTAATGGAAGCTTTCACCTGTGACAGCAGCTTCTGGAGAGCTAGTTTGCTTGGGCTTTCTCTAATCTCTGTTCAAATCATACCACATGCCAGAGGGGAACTGGTTCTGACTCTGGCCCCAGCATGAGGCCCTTGAATGGCATCATTTGAGTTTTATAAAGGCCCCATTACATGGAATCATAAGGAGGTGGGGGAGTTCCAAGGCAAGAAGCCAGGGAGTAAGGAGGGGATCGTGGAAGAGGTGGCCTCAGAACAAGGCCTTCGAGGATGGACAGTAAGAACTTCTCAAGGCTGCAATCAAGAAGACAAATAATTGCAAGTGTTGGTGAGGATGTGGAGAACTTGGAGCCCTCGTACACTGCTGGTGGGAATGCAAAATGACACATCTGCTTTGGAAAACAGTCTGGCAGGTCGTCAAAAAGTTGAACGTAGAGCTACTGTATGACCCAGTCATTCCACTCCTAGCTATATACCCAAGAGAAATGAAAATGTGTCCACACAAAAACTTGTCCATGAATCTTCACAGCAGCATTATTCATAACTGCCAAAAAGTAGAAACAACCCAAATGTCTACCAGCTGATGAATGGATAAATAAAATGCGGTTTGTCCATACAATGGGATATTATTCCACCATAAGAAGAAATCAAGTACTGATATCTGCTACAATGTGGATGAACCTTGAAAATCTTAAGTGAAAGAAGCCAGTCACCAAAGACCGTATATTGTATGATTCCATTTATCTGAAATATTAGGCATAGACAAATACATAGAGACAGACTGTAGAGACTTCCCTGGTGGTCCAGTGGTAAAGAATCTGCCTGCCAATGCAGGGGACGTGGGTTCAATCCCTGGTCGGGGAACTAAGATCCCACATGCTGCGGGGCAACTAAGCCCGTGCGACACAGCTACTGAGCTCGTGCGCCTCAACTAGAGAGCCCGCGTGCCACAAACTACAGAGCCCATGTGCCCTGGAGCCTGTGCACCACAACTAGAGAGAGAAAACCCTCATGCCACAACTAGAGAGAATCCCGCACACTGCAACTAGAGAGAAGCCCGAGCACTGCGACGAAGACCCAACGCAGCCAAAAACAAAAATTGAAAAAAAAAAAATAGAGACAGAATGTAGATTAGGGATTGTCTATAGCTGCGGGGGAAGGAACTGGGGTGAATAAAGGGAATGATGCTAATGGGGCTTTGGAGGGAGATGCTGCAAATTGACTGTAGTGATGGTTTCATAATTTTGAATACACATTATGCAACAAAACATTGAATTGTATACTTTGAACAGGTGAATTGTATTGTATGTGAATTATATCTGAGGATAACTATTACCAAAAAAGAAGAAAAAAGAATATACTAGAGGTAGGAGAAGGGGGCCTAAGCCGCATAGCAGCCTGGGAACCCTGGGATGTCAGGGCCAACTGTCTGATAAACTGGCCGCCCTTCCTGCCCCTCACCCCTTGGATTCCAAAACACGTGAAGGGAATTTGGGGCCTGAGGGTCCAGCCCTGGAGTGTAAAGATTAGCCCTCAAACGAAAAAAGGGAGAGAGGAAAGTCTGTCTCCAAGGCCCGAGGTGGGCAGGACGCTCCAGGAGGAAGCAGAGAATCCAGGTGACTGATGCCAGCTTGGGTCATTGGCTCAAGTGTTGGGGAGAGATCAGAGACCTGGTGGCACAGGGCAGCATGGTAACATGTGCCGGGTTCCTTGGTGTGAAGGCTTGGCCCTGGATGACCCCTCCACTCTTCCCCATTCCCTGTCTTTGGAAATGGTTATGACACGGCCCTTGGCTGTAGCTGATTGTGCAGGTATGGACCTCTGACCCCAGCCGAACCAGTCATGGTCCTTTCTCTGGAATTTGTGATCTTGACAGAGGACGAGGCCTTCTCTCCAAAGGGCTAGAATATGTGAGCTAGAAAGCTGTGAACAGCCATAGCCTCCCTGACCAACTCCCTGTGGGCAGGGCTCAAAAGAAGAGGAAGCTGGTTCCCCAGCTGATGGGAATGTTCCCAGTGGCAGGAGTTCTAAAGTGAAAGCACCTGGGAGCCCTTAGGCAGCGTGCAGATCTGCGTGCCTTGTCGGAGAGCCCTGAGCAGCCAGAGCGGCAGCAGAGAAGCAGGTAAGGAGGATTCTTGGTGAAGCTGCACTAAGGGGAGGAGGTGGAGGGAGGCTGGGTGTCCCAGCAACTTCCCTCGAGAGGGGTTTGGAAATCAAAGACCAGGGCCACTGATGTAACCACTGCCCTTGGCCAACAAGTTCTAGGGAAGGAAAACTTCCATGAGTAGTGACATGATGGCCTTGTTAATGCTGTAAGTGATAAATATATTGTGCCAGCAGAGGCCCATTATACTTCTCAATGCACTCTCACCTCCGCACTCTCGCTTGCTCCTTCCCCATGTATATTGGAGAAAGATGTATCATGCTCTGGGAGCTGCCAGGCCCACAGCCCCTTCTAGGGTAAAGCTACCTGGGTGACCCACCCTTGCATACTGGATTAAGGTGTGTACCTGACACAAAGGCAGCCAGTGGCCTGGGAGCCCAGTACCCAGCACGGATAACAGTGACCAAATGAGCCAACATGTCTCTCTCTCGGGGTTTGAGAGGGAGCCTCTGGAGAGAGGCAGAGCTCTGTTTTTGCGAGGCAAGAAGCCAAGAGACACAGAAAGAAAGCAGAGAGGGGAAGCCGGGAATGAATAAGAAGTGGTGGTGGCAGCCAGGAGGTGGGATGAAGGTAGGAGAGAGACTTTAGTGGGGCGGGGCAGGGAGCAGGATGGCTGAGAGGAGGAACCAGCGCAGGGGCCCTAGAACAGACCAGCTTTGGCAGGCGGCAACCCATGGCCTGGCACCAGAACCGCACTGGACCCTCAAAGGGTGTTCCTGGCCCCGTCTGCACCAAATGGAGTCAGGAGGCTTCGATTCGGTCTTCCTTGTTGTCCTGGGCATCCTCATGAGGAACCCTCAACAGGTACCACCTGAGTCATCGCTAGTCCTTAAGGCAGCCACACACCCCCTGGTTAATCTCTGGCCTAGCAGGAGGAGGCCATTCCTGGCCAATGTCAGCACATCTCGGCAGGGTCCTTCCTCTTGTCTGCCCCTGAACCCTCTGTTCCTCAAAGGGGTCCCTGTCAGGGGCAGACCATAGGGAAGACCCTCTGTGATGTGGTGACATCAGTCAGGCCTTCAGCCTGGACAGTTCAGGGATAAGTCTCAGGAGAGGTACCCAAAGCCTGGGTTAGTAGCTGACCAAATTAAATCAAGGCATTAACGAATCTTCCATTCCTTCCTACCTTCCTTCCTTCCTTCCATCCTTCTTTCCTTCCTTCCTCCCATTCTCCCTCATTCTCTCCCTTTCTCCCTCCCTTCCTTCGTTTCCTCAAGCAAACTTGACTCTCAAATGTGTCACTTGCTGGCTCAGCAGAGTCTGACTGGTGTCTCTTGCCCCAATTCCAAATTCAATCTGATTGGCCCTGTTTGGGTCAGGTGACCACCTTGGTCCAATCAGCTATGACCAAGGGACCAGGGTTATGTAATATTCATAGGGCTGCTGGGGTTCAACCCTGGTGCTAGGGCTTCTCAGAGGAAAAGGGAACATGGTGCAGATTAAGACCTAAAATATGTGCACTAAACAGAGAAAAATAAAATCAGGGGATGGGAATTAACATTTTCAAAAACTGACATAGGTTGAGTGCCCTACATACAGTTTTTAGTTTACCTAAATCCTCACAACAACTCTATGAGATAAGCGTTAATAACCTTATTGTGCAGCGAGGGAAATTAGACTTGGGAAGTTAAGGCACTTGCCCAAGACATTGGGTCTAGGAAGGGGTGTGTCTGCCTGAGAGTCCAGGACGGTGTGAGTCCTGGGATTATGCTCTTTTCCTCTTTCCTCTGTACCGCACTGCCTGGCACGAATTTGAAATGATGTTTCTGCCCCTGCTTTGCTGAGTCTCAAGACTCCACCAGCTCAGTTTCACTGAAGGGCCTTTGAAACTTTCAAGCTCATCATACAGACAAGGAAGTAGAGTCCAGAGAGGGTTAGTGTCTAGCGCATAGTTACACAGGGATTCAGATGCAGAAAAGGGACAAGCACCCAGGTCTCCTAAGTCCCAGGCCAGGGCCCTCCCCAGACAGCATGCCACCTTGAAGGTGTCCTCTTTCATGGCTTCTTTTTCCCTGCAGAGCTAAGGGGTGAGGCTACCTCAGAGTGGTTCCTGCCTATCTCTCTGATTCCACCGTCTCCTCCAGTTCCTCCTTCTCTGTCCGTCCCCTAAATGTAACCATTGGTTCCTCCCCTGGGAAGTACCCTAGCAGCAAGAGTAATGTGGCTCCACAACTGACCCTTTGCTCTGCACTTAGGACTGCAGACTCCCCAGGGGGCATGCTGTGTCTTTCATCTTTGACGTTCCCTAAGTTCCTGACCCAAACATCAAGGGTGTGCTCCATAAAGACTGAGATAAGTGTTGGGTAAGATAAGATAATTAGGTTATGTGTGCCTATGTTGCCACTGCATCCGTACACCCACCATCCATTCATCCACCATCTATCTATACACCCATCCGTTCATCCATCTGTCCATTCGTCTGTCTAACAATCATCTCTCAAGCCCTGGATCCAGGCAGACTGGGCCCAGGAGGGGAGCTCTGGGGATACCATGCTTATTCATACCTGCATATCTTTATTCACCCTCTTCCCTCTGCCTGGAATACCCTTTCCATCTTCCTTCATTTGACATTTAACTCATCTTTCAGCCATGACCATAGCATCATCTGGACAGCCTTTCCCAAAGCTCAGAACTTGACTAAGAGACTTCTTCTGTGTCTCAAAACACCTTTTACACTTATCACATTTTAAAACGTAACAGCCTTATTGAGATATAATTCACATACTGTTACCGAGTCCAGGTTCTTACTGCTGGTTGCACGACAGGCCAGTAAATCTAGGGACTAGTTGTTGGGGCAGGGAATAGCGACTTTATTTGGAAAGCCAGCAGACCGAGAAGATGCTGGACCAGTGCCCCAAAGAATCATCTTCTCTGAGTTAGAATTCAGGCTTCTAAAAGGGGAAGAGGTAAAGTCCTGGTTCCAGTCAGACTCCGAAGGGGATATGTTGATGTCTTCCTTCCTGCAGCCATTCACATGTGGGCCTGGTAAGGGGGTTTCCTATGAGCTAAACAAAGGTATTTTATCTTAATGCTCATTACATGGGTGGCAGGGTTCCCAGAGATGGGCCATTATGTATAATTTAAGCTTATAGGCAACATCCCTTTGGTGATTAACTTGTAGTAAAAGCAATAGAATACAAAGATTAAAGTAAAAGAAACATCCAATATGGAGTCAGATTTATTCCTCCCTATTACAGTACCATAAAACTCATCCTTTTAAAGTGTCTAGTCCAGTGGTATATTCAAAGTTGTGCACTAATTTCAGAATACTTTCCTCACTCCATGAAGAAACCCTGTACCTATTAGCAGTCATTCACCATTTCCCCTCAACTCCTCCAGACCTTGGCAGTCAGGAATCTACTTTCTGTCTCTATAGATTTGCCTACTCTGGAGGTTTCATATAAATGGAATCATACATCATGTGGCCTTTCATTCAGCATAATGTTTTCAAGGTTCACCCATGTTGTAGCATGTGTCAAGACACTTCCACATTTTTAATAAGGGTTGAGAACCTAGATCCCCTTTTGGTAGCTTTGGCCCTTTCTGGTCCTCAGGGGAGCTAAATTAAAAAAAAAAAAAAATCCATATGGTTGCAGAGTCTTAAGACTCCTAGAAAAATCGTTGGAAAACCAAAGACAGAAAGAAACCATTTCTGGCTTTGAAGATGGAGGAAGGGGCCACGAGCAAAGAAACACAGGCAGCCTGCAGAGACTGGAGATGAGAAAATGGATTCTCTCACCGAGCCTCCAGAAAGAATGCAGCCCTTCCCAGCTCACATTCTTCATTTGTAAGACCTTGTAAGACCCTCTGGAGACTCTGACCTCCAGAACCATAAGATAATTAGTTTGTGCTGTTTTTAAGTTTGTGTGTAACTTAGTTTGCGTTAATTTGTTACAGCACCAATAGGAAACTAATACAGATTTTGGTACCTGGAAATGGAGAGCAGGACTGCACCTAATTCATCTCTGAAGCATAGGGAGGCACTATATACCAAGTAAGCATTTAGATTCTGCCTCAGATGATCAGCGTTTATATCACAGTGTTTGCATGTGTGTGTCCTTGAGCAAGTGATTTGTCCTCTCAACAGAATTTCCTCATTGGTGAGATGGAAATGATAACTATATTCCTTCTTAAGATTGTAGTAAAGATTAATAAAGAGCATATGTGTCAGTGCTGAGCACCGTGCCAAGCCCACGGGGAGCACTGAACAAATAAATGTTAACCAGTATTACCACTATCACCATGCATCATTAACTGTTTCTTGAAGTGACCTTAATCAGGACTAACTCCTCCTCCCCTTGCAGTATCTAAAGGGACGGGGTACTTGGGCTTAATGTGGGCTGGACTCTGTAGCCAAGAATATTGGTTCCTAACACCTGAGGCTTCAGACAACAGCCATATTCCTCAGGCAGTTGGCCGTACCTGGTTCTAGATGTTTGTCTAGTTTGGAGTGGGACCGCCACCAAGGGCACAGAGACAAGGGTGTCTCAGTGCATAAGAAAGTGAGGGATGGAGCCAGGAGAAGGATGAGGGATGCTAGGTGGAAGCAGAGTTGGCCGAGATGAGGCAGTATGGTGAAGGATGGGCGGCAGGGAGGCTGGGTGGACTCCTGAGCACCCAACATTTACCCCAGATACCACAATGAATATTACGTGCTACCTCTACTAGGATGGCTAAAACAAAAAAGACAGACAATAACAAGTGTTGATGAGGATGCGGAGAAATTAGAACCCTCCTACATTGCTGGTGGGAATGTAAAATACTACAACCACTTTTTTTTTTGGCCACACCGCGTGGCTTGAGGGATCTTAGTTCCCGACTAGGGATTGAACCTGAGCCCTCGGCAGTGAAAGCTCAGAGTCCTAACCACTGGGCCGCCAGGGAATTCCCAACTAAAACCACTTTTGAAAACAGTTTGGCATTTCCTCGACTAGTAAAATATACAGTTACCATATGACCCAGCAATTCCACTACTATTATATGCCCACATCCACACATTTGTCCACACAAAAACTTATACATGAGTGTTCACAGAAGCATTTTTCATAATAGCCAAAAGCAGAAACAACCCAATGTCCATCAAATGAGGAATGGATGGAAACAGAATGTGATATATCCATATCCAATACAATGTATGTATATATCCAATACAATAGAGTATTATTGGCAATAGAAAGGAATGAATTACTGAGACATGCTACAACATGGATGAACCTTGAAAACATGTTGCTAAATTATAGAACACAGACACAAAAGACCCCATGTTGTATGACTTTTTTTTAATATGAAATGTCCAGAATAGGCAAATCCATGGAGACAGAAAGCAGATTAGTGGTTACCAGGGACTGGAGAGAGGGCAGAAAGGAGAGGGGACTGCTAATGCCTACAGGGTTTCTTTTGGGGTGATAAAAATGTTCTGAAAAACAGGTAATGGTAATTGTTGCACAACTCAATATATCACTGAATTGCACACTTTAAAGGGGGTGAATTTTGTGGTGTGTGAATTATAAACTCAATAAAACGTTATTAAATAAGTGCTACCCATCTTTGAGCACTTACAGTGTGCCAGCAAGTGAGCTGAGTACACGTTTGAGCTCATTTCATTACCAGGTTTTGGGGACAGGGCTGACCTATTGATGAGCCTGAGCTGGACCCATGTAAATCCTACCTTCTTGGAGGGAGGTGAGGACGAAAGAGGGAGAGAGGCCCAGTTTGGCTGACAGGTGCTCCCAGATGGATAAGGGATCACTCACCCAAGGGAGTGAGGCTGAAATCATGGGGATGAGCATCCCTGAGACATGAGGCCACCTAGAGAAAAGTCAAATCACCTAAGTCAGAGAGCGGGTCAGATGTCTCCATCTGTGGCTGCCTAAAGTCAGGTCTCCAGAACAGGGAGCCTGGCCGGTTCTCACTCTATGGCCCTCTCTACCCCAGAGGAAACCCTGATGTCTTTACGCAGGAGAATGACACACCCAACTAGTGGAAAATGGATTGGGGAGGAGGCAAAAGGAGAACCAGAGAGATGAATTAGGAGGCTGGAGCCATCACCTGAAATGAGGTGAGATAGCTTACACTCCAGTAGGGGAGATGAGCAATATAGTAGGTTTCCCCAGAGAAACAGGACCAATGGGATATATACCTGTGTATATATATATATATATATATATATATACCTATATCTACACCTCTATCTCTATCTCTATCATCTGTATTTATATCTCTCTCTATATCAAGAGGTTTAGTGTAGGGAATTCGCTCGTGCAATTTATGGAGGCTAAGAACTCCCCAAATCTGCATTTGTCAAGCTGGAGACCCAGGAAAGCCCGTGATATAATTCCAGTCTGAGTCCAAAGTCCTGAAATTCAGGAGAGTCCATCGTGTAAGTTCCAGTCTGAGGGCAGAAAAAAAAAGCAATGTCCCAGCTCAAACAATCAAGAAGGCAAAGTTCCCACTTCCTTGGTCTTTTTCTTCTACTCAGCTCTTCATTGACTGGATGAGGGCCACCCACATTAGGGAGAACAACCTGCTTTACTCAGTCCATTGATTCAAATGTTCATCTCATCCAAAAACGCTCTTACAGACACCCCCAGAACTATGTGTGACCAAATGTCTGGGCACTCTGGGGCCCAGTCAAGTTGACACATAAAATTAACCATCCCAGGTAAACGTATAATGTATGCTCAGGGAGCAATAAGAAAGTAAGAAAAAAATGAAGCAGGGTGAGGAACTCGAGAACAGTGGGGACAGAATGACAGGCAGAGAGAGTGTCAAAAATAAATATTCGTTAAATGAAAGGCTGGATCTTGCATTCCTCCAAATGCTACTTTTTTCTTTATGCCCCAAATCACTTTGCCTTCTGTTAGGTTTTAACTGTAGTGAATGCTATTGTCACTGGGAAATAAGGTATTTTCTATTTTTTTTAAAGAATCAGCAGCTTGAAAGATACCACGTTCACACATTCTGGGGGAATGTCACATTTGATATGGCCACTGGACACACTTGACTTCTTCTTTATTTATGATTTCTGGCGCTTTTCCTTTGAGGCCGCTCAGAATAGCTTCTGATCCCGCTTGCTCACAGAAACGGTGAAATCAAATCTCCCTGCGCTCGCCCCATCGGAGGCCAGTTTGCTTATGTAAGCTGCTCCCGCCCTCACTGAGTAACTGGATGGTGAGAGCAGAGCGCCGTACAGATTTCAAACGCGGCTCTCTTCACATAAACATCTTTGACTTGCATACTATTCTTCTGGTAAATTGCATTTGGTCGCAATCGATAGAAGTTGTGTGCGCCCTACGGGAGACCACATTCGAACCATTTGCTCTTCACTAACCTCTTTATACCCCTTTAAATGTTTTTGGTCTTTCCCTCAGTGATATTCAAATCAATGTCCTGACTTATTTATCCTTTGGAAGTCTCAATATCTCCCTCAGTATCGCACCACTTCTGTTTGATTGCTTTTGTTGAACTTCTGTACCCTGGGCAAAACAGCAGGCTCAAAGAACTATCTGTCGGGCGGGTCTGACGACAGATAAGTGTGAACAGACAGATAAGTGTGAACATATAAGTGTCATGTGTAAGTGTGAACGAGTTTGCATGAATTTGAGTGTGTATAGCCTAATAGAGTTGAAAGACCTTTGAGTTTGAAATCAAACAGTTCTAAGTTGGAGGGACAGTTCTTCCATGCTCTCTCTAGCTGGTAACCTTGGGCAAGTCGTCTTATGGGGGCTCAGTTTCCACAGCTGGAAAAGAGAAATATAGGTCTATACCCAAGAGAAATGAAAACATACGTCTACATAAAAACTTGTACATGAATGTTCATAGCAGCATTTTTCATAATAGCAAATAAGACCCAAATTACATCAACGGATGAATGGATAAATAAAATGTGGTATATATCCATACAATAAAATCCATACAATAGAATATGATTTGGTCTTCAAAGGAATAAAGTACTGATACATGCTACAACATGGATGAACCTTGAAAACATGATGCTACATGAAAGAATCTAGCCACTAAAGACCCTGTGTATTAGAGTGCCAGGGCTGCCATAACAAAGTACCATGGACTAGGTGGCTTAACTAACAGAAATTTATTGTTTCCTAGTTCTGGAGGCTAGAAGCCCAAGATCAAGGTGTCGGCAGCATTGCTTTCTTCTGAGGAAATCTGTTCATGCCTCTTTTAGCTTTTGGTGGTTTGCTGGCAATCTTCGGTGTTCCTGGGCTTGTAGAAACATCACCTCAATCTCTGCCTTCATCTTCACGTTGCGTTCTCCCTGTGTCCAAATTTCCCCTTTTTATAAGGACACCAATCATTGGATTACGGTCCACCCTAAAGACCTCTTTTTAACTAATTACATCTGCAACACAACCCTATTTCCAAACAGGGTCACATTCTGAGGTCCTGATGGTTAGGACTTCAACATATGAATTTTGTGGGGAGGAGACACAATTCAGCCCGTTAATACCACATATTATATGATTCCATTAATATGAAATGTCTGGAATAGGTAAGTCCATAGAGACAGAAAGTAGATTAGTGGTTGCCAGGGGCTGAGAGAAAGAAGGAATTTTGAATGACCGCTAATGGATACAGGGTTTATTTTTGAAAGTGTTCTGAAATTAGATAGCGGTGGTGATTGCACAACTCTGTGAATATACTCAAAACTAATGAACTGTACCCTTTAAATGGGTGAACTGTATGGCATGTGGATTATATCTCAAAAAAGCTGTTTCTGTTTTGTTTTGTTTTGTTTTGTTTAAAGAATCCGTGTAATGCTGGCCACTCTTTCCTGCCCTGTTAGGGTTCTGCAGATCATGTGATTTAATGCATGTGAGAGTGTTTGGGAAACTCTCCAAAGATAAAATACAACTGTAACCTTTGGTCTTCAATTTTTAAATGCCTTTGGTATTTGTTAAGTGCATTCCACCCTGCATGGTGGATTCCCTATTAATTCCAACCTTTCTAATGTAATAAGGAGAATTCCAGCTCTCCTTAACAGCCAACTTGAACAGTTGCTGCAAGCTCACTGTCATATTACTGAGAAAAACATCTTTCCTAAACCTGTGATTCCCACGAAACGGTCATCCTTTCCGAACGGATGTCTCTTTTACCACTGAATTTATCTCAGCGCAATCTCTGGAAAGCACCTCAAGCCTTTGCATTTTAAGAGACTAGTTTTTTCTCCTGCAGCTGCATTTTTGCCCTTGTTGGATCACAGCTAGTTCTTTCACCAGAGGCCAAATAAAATTTCATGAAACAGTTGGGATTTCAGTGGCTAGCAAAGTCCTTTCTTGTCCTCTGAGACGCCTTCATGCGTCTGCCCCTCCCTGCACAGAGCCTAGCACCTCTTAAGGCTCAAGCCTTAGGGACCACTGTGTAGGCACCGCGCCTGTTCAGCTGCCTCTGGCCACAGGAGCAGTGCGTATCCTCCTCTTACTCATGACCTTGGCTGTATGCTTCATGCCTGCTGTAAGGTGAATTGTCTGAGTTGCAGGTCTCTCAGGCAGCCTGTCTCCGGTTCTGTGGTGTGAGGGATCTCTGGAATGAAGTGCATATAGATGAATAGGTTGTAGGTAGACAGTGCAGTTGCCGAATCCAATTTGGCAAAACTTAATTTGCAATCCCTCCAATGTCCTCTTCTCCTATCTACCTGCTAGATTTTATGCTTTGGGGCCATTTCAAATTGGCCCCCCTCCTAGCTCTCCACTACCATGCTGTGTGACTTTGGCTGAGCTGCTTAACCTCTCTGGGCCTCAGTTTCTTCAACTTTCAACGGGGGTAATGATCTTTTTCTCATAAGGCTGTGAAGAGAATGGAATGAGGTTTTTCTGGTACATACTGAGAGCCTTAATGTTGGCGCTCTCTCTCTTTCTCGCTCTCGCGCTCTCTCTCTCTCTCTCTCTCTCTCTCTCTCTCTCTCTCTCTCTCTCCCTCTCCCCCCCTCTCCCTCTCTCTCCCCAGCCCTGAGGGAAAGCAAGGTTGCTCTGCATCCTGACTGAGGACTGAGACACAGTGGAAAGAGCACTGCCCTCAGGGTCACACACACCTAATTTGAAGTCCCAGCTCTGTTGTGACCCTGGGCAGACCCGTCTCTTCCCAAGTCACTGGGGTTGGGGAAGGGACCATGAGAGGCACATGGGATCACGGATAAGAAGCTGCTTAGAAGCCTGTAAGGAGCTGTCTGGCTGGGAGAGTCTGTTGTCACAACTGCCCTTCCAGAAATCATGTGACCTGACACCCTTCACACCCACCCAGGCTGCTCTTCACAGGACCCCACATTCAGCTCCACTTACCTAAGACCTGGGCAGGTTTCCCGGCTTACAGGAGGGCAGCCTCCAGGTCCCTCTCTGCAGCCTCCTTTGTTTTCCTTCCTCACCACCCTCCCAGCAGATGGCTTCCTAGCCCAAGGTGGCTTGGAGGAGCCCTGGGCCAGCTGAGCCTCCATTTTCGCCTGGTTTATGGGGACGTGGCGCTCCTGAGGGGCCAGGGAAGGTCCTCCCAATCATTCCCCGCTCGGCCACTTAGAGCAGTGAGGCCCTGGGCACGTTCCTGAAGTCCTCTCTGCTTTGGATGCCTCCGCTGCATGTTGCAGATAATGATAGCGCCTCCCTCATGGGTGGCCGTGTAGATTAAATGTCATCACGCATAAAGAATTTAGATCAGAGTCAAGCACATAGTAAGCAGTCAACAAATATTTGAGATTGCTGTTGCCTATTCACTCAATTATTCATTCGCTGGACACCTTCACTCTGCCGGGTGCTAGGCACTCAGATGAACCAGATGGAGACCCCGCCTTCACGGGGCTCCCAGGCCAGAGGGGCAGGCAGACAAAACCCCGGGGTCACTAGTGGATGCAGTGATAGCACAGGGTCGGTACAGTGGGAACTCCTGCACAAGTGATAAGGAGAGTGGGTGGTATGGGGCCGCTGGGAGAGGCACGGACTCCTCCGGGGTGGGTCGGGAGAAGCCTCTGGAGAGAGACCATGTGGCTGGGCCATGTAGGGGCGTAGGAAGTCACCTGCTGGTGGGAAAGGCCCGGAAGAGGGCGGTCCAGGCATGGGAACAGCACAGGCAAAGGTGCAGAGCCTAGGAGAGCAGAGCCCACATTTGGAGGTGAAGGCTGTCAAGGTGAAGCTGCACACCCTCACCCCTCCTACTCATCTGGAACCTGCCCGTGAGGTCCTGCTTGAGCAGCTGTGTGGCCAGGAGCAGGCCACAGGTGCCCAGGAGTAAACCCCCCGAACTGCCCTCAGCCAAGACGAAAGGGCGATGGCAGGGAAATACCCTAGAGTCCTTGGCCCTTGCGGTGGCAGCAACTCTAACTGGTGTTTCACCCCACTTCCCAGAAGTCCCCAGAGGGACGGAGCCCCAGTGCTGGGAATACGACCTGCTTATGAGAGCACTCTATGCTGACGCTCACCTCCAAAATGCACTGTTTGGACCCCAGTCCTTTTCTCAGAGGCTGCTTCCCGGGAACCCCAGCCTAAGACATCCAGCTACGAAAAAGCTGACCAGACAGGTGGATTGTCCAGAACCCTCTCCACCGTTCTGGCGACTTGATTAGTTCTTCTGGCAATTACTGAGGATTTGTTGCATGGCCAGCACCAGACTAGACGCTGAGGGAGAGTTAAGCAGCGGAGAAAAGAGTCCCTCGAGATGCTCTTTGAGGAGGTAAGACATAACTGTGAAGAAGAAAAAATACAAAGGCTGGGAAAGGTAGAGATCATTTAGGGAAGAGCATGCAGTTGGGTGCGTTAGATCCCAGTCTGGTGCCACAGAGAGAGGGGGCAACGAAAAGCTGAAAGGACACGCAGGGCTGGGGCCGGTGTGTGGACACAGAGGCCTGGAATGCTTCATCTGGATGGTCCTCTAAATGATAGGCAATAGGGAGCCCCGGAAGGATTTTGAGCAGCGGGGGGATGGGGCAATCTCTCTGTTAGAAGGAACCCTTGGGACCCAGTGCAGGATGGCAAGGAGGGGGCAGCTTGGGAGGCAGCTGCTGGAGCAGGGTGGGCTCGGTGCTGTCTCAGCCGGCCCGACTCCAAACGGATCTCCCCCCAGACTCAGAAGGGCCATCTTTTCATAAAAGCTCGGAAAGCGTCCTGCTTTCCCACCCTTCCTTTCAGACCTGTTTCCTGCTTGGCCTCCAAACCTATTCCCATTCCTCCTACCTTCTCCCATTATCTCTGACTTCAGAATGTTTGCTTTGGCTCCCACTATCTCCCGCCCGCTCTCTCCTGCGGTTCCGTGGTGGTGGATACTCAGCAAAAAAAAACGCTCAGACTCACTGGGGCGGGATTGTCTTCCTTCTACTTTAAGTAAACGGAATTGGAGCAACCTTGGCCTTGGAAGACAGACTTTGTCTTCTAACGACTTTCGTTCGAAACCACAAATGCATTTTGTCTCGATTTGAGGTGGTTCTTGCCTATCAGCTCAGCAACCTCAGGGAGAGTGCGAAGCGGCAACTGGCAGCCTTAAGATTTCACAGCGGATGCTCTGCTTTTGTGAGAAGTCAATTTCTCTGTGAACAAGCCGAGAGGGCAAAGATAGCACAATTCTCTGTCCATTCAATAAACGTCTAAGAACCAGGCCTTGAGCTGGGTGTCCGAGAATGAGACATCTCCTCCCCAGGTGCCCGTGGCCTTGTGGGGGAGATGGACAGAGAGACTGGTCACAGGAAAAGGTACAAAGTACCGCAGGGTCCACACTGACCTTGCACCTGCACCGCAAGGATCTGTGCAACCTCGGGCAAGTTATTGAACTTCCTTCTGCCTCAGTTTCCTCATCTACAAAAAAGGAATAATGAGAGTCCTTCCCTTAGAGGGCTGTTGGGAGGGTTAAGGTAAGATTCAGGAAGAGCTTAGCACAGAGCTGGGAGGAGTAAGCGCCAAGTCAGTGCCAGTTCTTCTTCCTCTTCTTTTTAATTCTCATACCATAAAATTCTCCCTTTTAAAGTGTACAGTGGTTTTTAGTGTATTCTCAAGACTGTGCACCCATCACCACTATTTCCAGAACATTCTCATTATCCCAAAGAAACCCTGTACCCATTAGCAATCGCTCCCCCCCAATTTCCTCTGCCCCAGGCAACCACTAGTCTACTTTCTGTCTCTATGGACTTGCCTATTCTGGATACATATATACTTTTTAATAAATACTGTTTATTTATTTATTTGGTTGCACTGGGTCTTAGTTGTGGCAGGCGGGCCCCTTAGTTGTGGCACGCGGGCTCCTTAGTTGTGGCATGCAAACTCTTAGGTGCGGCACGCACGTGGGCTCTAGTTCCCTGACCAGGGATCGAACCTGGCCCCCTGCGTTGGGAGCTGGAGTCCCAACCACTGTGCCACCTGGGAAGTCCCTATTCTGGGTATTTTATATAAATGGAATCATATATATATGTGGCCTTTTGTGCCTGACTTCTTTCACTTGTAATGTTTTCAAGTTTCATCCATTTTTGTAGCATGTAGGCAGTACTTGATTCTTTTTTATGGCTGAATAATATTCTACTATTTTAAGGATATTTTGTTAATTCGTTCATTAGCTGATGGTCATTTGGGTTATTTCCACTTTGGGGCTGAGTAATGCTGCTATGAACGTTTGTGTACCAGTTTTTGTGTGGATATCTGTTTTTGTTTCTTTTGGGTGTGTACCTAGGGGTGTGATTGCTGGGTCGTATGGCAACTCTATGTTTAACTTTTTGAGGAACTGCCAGGCTGTTTTCCAGAACGGCTGCACCAGCTATTCTTGACTCCACATCTCAAAACACTTTCCCACACACCATCATGCCACAGCCCAAAGGGGAGCTATTATAGCACCAGCAGGGAAAGTAATAAGCTCAAAGCCCCAGGGAAAGTTAGTGACAGAGCCAGGAGCTGAACCAAGGACCTTGGGGCCCAGATTTACCGTGTCACCCTTGGCACCCAGGATCCATCACCTGGATTTTTTATTATGCCCCCAGCGGGTGAGAAGTGGTGTGAGGCATGGCCTCTGCTCGTGGCAGCTCGCTTTCTAGCAGGTCAACAGTGATAGCCCTAGCTTATCTGAGCTCCCCCAGGTGCCAGAAGGCCCTGAGCACCCCACCTCCATCCCTCTCAGCAGATCCCTGAGCCCAAGGCCAAGGAGAACAGTGGCAGGTATGATCTAAGAATAGCTGTGCTGTATCAGACAGGTAGGTGGTGTTTCTGGGGTGGAGGGGAGCCCTGGGAAGCTCCCCTTCCCAGCTTTTACTTCTCTTGCCGAGATTGGAGCCCAGCACTGGATCTCAGCCTTCCTGGTGGCGACCTAGCCCCCTTCCTCACCCCCACCAGCCTCTCCCCTTTTGTGACCTTCCTATTCATCCGGTGCCTCACCAAGACCAGAACTGGGCTAAACTCCCAGGCCCCTCTGATGCTTTGCTGAAATGACCTTGAACCATAACTTAACCTTGTCAAAACTCAGTTTGCTCATCTCTCACACCTATCTCAGAGGGTAGTTGTAGGAGCAGCAAAGGGTACCAGTTAAGGGGATGAATTTGGTGCTCAGACAAGGATTGGTTTGAGATGGGGCACAGCCTCTTCCTTACTAGCTCTGTGACCTTGGGCAACTCACCCTACCTCTCTGAGACTCTCTTTCATGCTTGGGAGAATGGGGGTGCCTGTAAAGAGTTGAGCAAGGACTCAGTAAAGGAAAGCTATAGTTATTATTATTATGGAGATGAAAGGAGATTGGCCAGTGAAGCACCTGGCAGAGTGCTTGGCACATAGTAGGTATTTGGTACATGAAAGCTATGGTCATTATCCACCCCTGACTTTGTGCAAGTGATTGGTGAAGGGCTTGAGGACCAGAAGGAAGGTGGCCTTGCTTATTACCCAGACATCACTGCAACCGGAAGGTGAACTCCAAAGCATGGGCAGACCAGTGGTCAGAGCAAGGCAAGCCCACAGGGTGCTGGGAGTTTGGGGACAGAACCAAGAGATTAGTGAGCTGAGCATGAAGAACCGAGTGAGGCTGGGTGAGTGGGAGAGCCGCCGATGAAAGCCCGTGGAGGGACTTTGAGGGCTGCTGAGCTTTAAGGTACCCAAATGCCTGCTGTGTAAGCAGCCAGATCTATTTAAAGGACCGGGGACTGACTGCTTGCTTTGGAGATGCCTTAAGCTTCCTGGGCTGATGAGCCACTTCCCAGCGTACTTTGGCGGTGTCACATGACACTGGTGTCTCATGCAAGAAGAACAGAAAGCTGAGTGTGAGCTAGGGAGCCCAGAAGCCAGCAGAGATCATGGCAGGCTTCCTGGAGGAGCTGGCCTTGCAGAATGAGCAGTGTTTGCCAGGAGCAGAGAGAGCAGGGATCTGGGAGGGAGGAAGGCACAAAGGCAGGACCACAAAAGTTGCTGCAGGGGGAAGAGCAAGGAGATGAATCTCCTTTAAAAAATGTGATACAATTCAAAATGGTACACTTTCATCGTAGGACATTTAGCAAGGGGGAGTTATAAAAATACAATTAAGAAAAGGAGTCAAGTAAAAAATCTTCAGTAGTCTCACTTCCCAGAGGTAACTAGTACTAACATTTTGGTGTGCTTTTTTCCACCTTTTCTGTATGTGTGTATATTACGTATGTTCCTTTTTTCTTTCTTTTTTTAAAAGCAAAAATAGACTCATGTCATACATACTGTTTGTGACCCACTTTTGAAAATGCATCAAGAACTGTGTTCCCTGTCATTAAATATTCTTCTTCACCACTATTTAATGAACTTATAATATTCTCTCATATGAATGGAACATAATTTATTCAAGTAATTTTCTATCCTTGGGTATTTAAGTGGTTTCTAATTTTTCAGTATCATAAGCATCTTCTAAATGAACATCCTTGTGGCTGAAACTCTGTGCATGTCCTTAATTATATCCTTGGGATAAATTTCTAGAAAAGGAATTGCTAGGATAAAGGGATGTAGGTTTTAAAGAATTTTAATACGTATTGTCAAATTGCTCCCCGGAAAGATTGTACCGACTTACACTCCTGCTAGCAGAATACAGGGAGCCCATTCTATCATTTCCACTAGCATTGTATAAGTTTTTTTCTTTGTGAATTTGATAAATTCAAGACATGCATGAATCCAAGTTTCCTGAGATGTAAGATGGTGGTGATAATAAAGATGTCTATCATGGGTTTGTTGTGACAATCAAAACACATAGCAGCAGGTAGGATACGCTTGAAAAAGAAAACATAACTGACAGTTGTTAGTGATTATTCTAACTCGATTATCCCTGGAATGAGGAAGCCCTGTGAGTCAAGATTGAGAAGATACTTGGAAGCCAGCTTTGTAAAGGGCTTTATCTTCCCTTTAACTACAAAATTAATATATGCTTGTAAAAATGGAAACCACCCACAGCTGGGATGGTAAAAAAGTGAACGTACTCCTTCCCTCCCCCACAATTCTCTCCCCAGAGATTAGATGTGTAGCCTGCTACATCTTCTCTAATACTGTTACAAACTCTGTATGTGTGTGTGTACACCCATGTAGATAATTTACTGTTGTTGTTGTTTGGCAAAATGGAATCCTATATAGGATTTCACTCCCATCTCATGACAGACAGATCTACCTTACTCTTTTTTTTTTTTTTTTTTTTTTGTGGTACGCGGGCCTCTCACTGCTGTGGCCTCTCCCGTTGCGGAGCACAGGCTCCGGACGCGCAGGCTCAGCGGCCATGGCTCACGGGCCTCAGCCGCTCCGCTGCGTGTGGGATCCTCCCGGACCGGGGCGCGAACCCGCGCCCCCCTGCATCGGCAGGCGGACTCTCAACCACTGCGCCACCAGGGAAGCCCTACCTTACTCTTTTAAACATTTGTTTGGATTCTACGGCTGGATAAGGCATGATTTGCTTATCTTTCCGCCTAACAACGCAGTAAGAGCTCACCCTCACATGCGTGTCCTTGCGCAACGAGCTGGTATCTCTCTAGTTTGGGTTCCTAGCAGTGGGATGCGAGGTCAAAGTGGTTAGACATTGTCATGCTGTCAGATTGCTCTTTTAACTCTAAAAGTTCTGAAAGAAACCTGAAGCGAAGCTGGGATCTGTCTCCAGCACCAGCTTCTGGCTGTCCTCTGCCTTGAAGCAAACCACAAAGGAATCTTTTTCTTGTTAATTAACTGGGGTTTTTATTAAACACCTTAGCAGCTAGCCAACCGCTCTGACCCAGCCATTCCTGGGAGACATCTTGATGAGAAGTTTTGTGTTTTAATTTATACATCTGTGATGACAGGTTTTGTGTCAGAGTGCGTGCTCTATAATCAATTATTAAATTATCAGAGAGACACTGTTCTTCAACAGGAAACATGTATGAAGCCCTTACTCTCTGCCAGGGGAGGGAAATGTAAGCACTAAGTTTCTGCCCCTAAGGATGCAGAGTGCAGCGGAGGAGCTGGGGACTCATGCAAAGAATGATGACAAGGCGTGGTCATTGTATTACAGGGGCACGGGGACGGGACCAAAGCTCTCTCTCTTTGGGGAATCAGGAAAGTGGATGTTCAGCTGGATCGCAAAGGCTCAGGAGGCCTTTGCCAGGTGAGGAAGGGAGAAGGGATTCCGGGCAAGGAGAACAGTGTGGGTGAAGGCCCTCTGTCTGAATGGGAAGCAGCAAGTTGGAGTCTCGTGTGGCTGAGAGATTAGCTGTAGGGTCGGGGAGGTAAGGTCTGGGGGAAGTCCGTAGGAGATGAGGCTAGAAAGGGAGGTTGAGGTAAAACCATAAGGGGCCACAAATGTCAGGTCGAGGAGCTTACACTTTATCCAGTAGGGGATGGTGAGCCATTGAAGGTTTTAGAAAGAGGTGACACCATCAGACGTATGTTTTAGAAAGATCACTCTGATGATATTCGGAGAGTGACTCACAAGAGGGCAAAACTAGAGAAGAAAAGACCCATAATTTTAAAAAAAAATAAATTTATTTATTTTATTTATTTATTTTTGCCTGTGTTGGGTCTTGGTTGCTGTGCATGGGCGTCTACTCTTCGTTGCGGTGCGCGGGCTTCTCATTGCTGTGGCTTCTCTCGTTGTGGAGCACGGGCTCTAGGCACGCGGGCTTCAGTAGTTGCGGCACATGAGCTTAGTAGTTGTGGCTCATGGGCTCCAGAGCGTAGGCTCAGTAGTTGTAGCTCACAGGCTTAGTTGCTCCGCGGCATGTGGAATCTTCCCGGACCAGGGATCAAACCCGTGTCCCCAGCATTGGCAGGAGGATTCTCAACCACTGCGCCACCAGGGAAGCCCCGACTCATACGTTTTTAACTAAAGCTATTAATGTTACTAAAATTATATAAAAATGCAAATTAAACAACAAAGACCATTTAAAAATCTGTGCCTAGTTCTATGATAAAAGGTGGAGGAGACCCCAAGCCTAGAGAACGCACTTCCTCCAGCCCCCATCACCGCCAGCTGGACTGGAAAAATAAGACACACCATCAGTTCATGACGCAGGCTCATTTGTAATCAAAGGAACAAAACTGAAAATAACAATGAGATGCCTTATTTCACTTAGTATTTCAATACCCAGTTTGGCAAGAGTGTCAAGAAGCAGGCACTTTTTTATATGGTAACGGCAGTGTATGTTGAAACAGAGTTTAAGTTATGGAAAACCTTAAAAAAAATTATATGTGGGAATTCCCTGGTGGTCCAGTGGTTAAGACTCTGCACTGTCACTGCCAAGGGGTTTGATCCTTAGTCGGGGAACTAAAATCCCACAAGCCGTACGGTGCAGCCCAAAAAAAAAAAAAAAAAAAAAAAACCAAAAAATTATTTGTGGCTTTTTATCTAGAAATTTTGCCTCCAGGAATTTATGCTAAAGATAATAATAAAAAAATGAAAAAAACTTGAGGATAAAGATGTTTATTACTCTTATTTATGACAGCAAAAGATTAGAAGGATTAAATGTCTCAATTAGGGCAATTATTAAGTAAATTTTGGTATAACTACATTTTTGCACATATTAAAATCATGTTTTTAAAACAATACCTAATAGCATAGGAAAATGACTGCTCTATATTGCATTTAAAAGCAGTATATAAAGCTATATAGAGCATGATCCTATTTTGGTTTTCTAAATATGTGATCTGTTTCTAACCCTCTCTATCTGGAAAAAATCCACAATATGGTTAATTGTGGGTATCTGACTAAATTTTATTTTCTTCTTTATAGTTATTATTTTCTAAATTTTCTGTAGTCAGAATGTAGTGCTTTAATAATTAGAAAAAGCAATGAAATTATTTTTTTACATTAAAAAAAGCAAAGGAAGTCCATGCAAGTAGAAACGATACAAGTGACTAATAAACATGAAAAATGCTCACTCTTGCTAGCTATTAAAAATGCACATTAAAGCAGCTTTGTGATACCATGTTTTAACAGACCAACTTTAGAAGAAAAACCTGCTAGTGTACAATATGCATTGGCAACAGTTTGGTAAGAGAAACACTCATATACTGAAAATTTGAGTCAGGCTTTCTGAAGAGCAGTTTGGCAATATATATCAAAATCATTAAAAATGTGTAATTTTTCAATAAAGTTGATTTTAAAGATGTATAACTGTGTTCCTTGGATATCTTAAGGAAATAATTAAGGAATTGTGTACAGGTGTATAAGCAAGAAAGCTTATCACAGCACTTTTAAAAAATACGATAATAAAGAGTTGTTTGTTATAGAATTGTATTTATAGACATGGAAATGTGTATAACATATCATTAAATTTTAAAACATGGATAAAAACCTGCCCTTGGTGTTATCCATTAAAAAAGTATATATATATATATATATATACAAAATACATATATACATATAATAATTAGACATGGAAAAGGGTCTGGAAGAATATATGCCTAAATGCTAATATTGGTCATATCTGGGTAGGCGGGATTATGGCTACTTTTAAATATCTTCAAAATAAGAACTTCGAAACCAATTTAAAAACCTTTACAGATTTTGAAATATAGATTAAAAATTCAAAAACCTACCAGTTAACACGCAGGCTGAGTGCTCAGAGCTAAGTGTTACCATGGGTTCTGCAGGGTTAGCCTCTAGAAATAGGCTACAGGAGCCTCCCTGGCTGAGTGAGAGCCCTGCTCTCTTGGTCCATGGAGAAAACGTTTCCAATTTGCCTTCCTCCTTGGGACCAACCCGACCTGTAGCAGGATGAGGAGGCTGGGAGAGGCCTAGACCACAGGGCAGGGCCAGTGCAGGCGCTTGTAATCTGACCCCTTGGAACTGCTCCTGCCCCCTTTTCTCTGCTCCCTACCCCGCAACACTGCACTCCAACAATTCGGAGCTTCTTTGAGTTTCTCAGCTGAAACTCGCTTTTTCTTTCCAAAGGACCTTAGCTGGAAGAGTCCCTTCTCCCTGAAATATTCTTCCCTCCCCCCTCCCACTCCTCCATCACCTGGGCAACTTCTGCTTCCTGTTTCATCTTAAAAGTTATCTCGGGCTTCCCTGGTGGCTCGCTCAGTGGTTAAGAATCCGCCTGCCAATGCAGGGGACACAGGTTGGAGCCCTGGCTTGGGAAGATCCCACACGCCTCGGAGCAAGTAAGCCCGTGCGCCACAACTACTGAGCCTGTGCTCTAGAGCCCGAGAGCCACAACTACTGAGCCCGTGTGCCACAACTACTGAAGCCCTCGCACCTAGAGCCTGTGCTCTGCAACAAGAGAAGCCACGACAATGAGAAGCCCGCACACCGCAACGAAGAGTAGCCCCCGCTCGCCTCAACTAGAGAAAGCCGGCGCACAGCAATGAAGACGTAACACAGCCAAAAATAAATAAATAAATTTATTTTTTAAAAAAATGTATCTCCTACTTTTGGCGATGATGGTTATGTTTATTATCTTGAGTGTGGTGATGGTTTATGGGCATCGATATATGTCAAAACACACCGAATTGTACACCTTCAATATATGTGTAGTTTATTACATATTAATTATACTTCAACAAAGCTGGAAAAAAAGGTCACTTCCCCAGTAAGGCAGGTCTTGAACTCCCTCTGTCCCCACGTGCAATCCCCCAAACCACATTAACCTTCTTTAGTCTGTACCGTGAATAGGAGTAAATAGCTCATGTTTTGCATGGTGATGAATGAATGAATGAGGGCAAAGGAGGTCCAGCCTGTGTTTAGAGGGCAGTGGAGCAGCGGAGACTCCAGGAGGGAGGAGGGGGCGTAGCAGGAAATCTGGAAATGGCAAGTCCAGAGAGGTACTCAGAAGTTGGAGGTCAAGCCAGAATCTGGGTGTCCCATCATTTGTGGGGTCAGGTGGGCAGGTAGTCTACCCCAGTCTGAAAATTGAGGAGAATAATAATATTAGTAACTATCATATTAATGTTAAGCATTATTTTTGTTGAAAATTAAATGAGTTAATCCACGTACAGGGCTGAGAACAGTGCCTGACCTATTGGAGATGCTAAGTGTTCATATTGAGCCTTGTTTGGCTGTGAATAGCCCTGGTGATCGATAAGTCTGGGAGATCCTGGTATAAACCTTTGGTCAATTTGTATTCAGGTTGATGGTGGGTGACTTCAGGGGTCATCTCCTCTCCCTAAGAGACCCGTCTCATCCTCTGTCCTCTTTCACCCAGCTGCTGGACAACCCCCATCCCTTCAACCCTCTCTGCAGTACTTGGAACCCCTGCCAGTTTCCCTACATTATTTTGCAAAGCTGTCTTTCTAAAGCCTTCTCTCTCCTAACGACAGGGAAGCACATATGTTGCAGCTTATGCTTCTATTTAGATTTGGGAATTTGAAAAGAGAGTGCACGCACACATGGACAAGCATTTGTGTGCATTCTCGTGTGGGCTTGTGGCTGTGCACACGCGTGTGCCTGTGCACGCACATGTGCTTGCATGTAGCCACATGGTTGTGGGTTTACCCGTGTTCATGGGAACATGAGCTTCTGAATGACTGCATGAGTGCGTGGATGAGTATGTGTTTGGAGTATGTACACACATACTTGTGAGCAAACAAAGGTACCCACGACCATGTGCTTTTTTGCGTGTGGTGTGGTAGGGTGTATCCCATGTGCGTCTGGGTTTGTGTGCATGTTTGCATATATATGGTTTTGTGTATCTGTGTGCATATGGTGTGAGTTTGCCTCTCCTTACGCCCCAGGAGGCACGGAGGCAAGTGCAGACTACAAGAAACAAAGGAATAATCTGCATAATTTAGCCTTTGATCTCTGCCACCCCCAATCCTCCTTTGCTCTCACTCAGCTGCCAAGCTGTTTCTCCAGCCCTGCAGGCTCCATCTTTGAGCTTTGTCTTCTAGCAGCCTTAGCCTCTCCTTGCCACCCCATGAGAGGAACAGGGCTAGAGAAAGGTAATGAGCATTCATGGAGCGCCTATGGTGCACCAGGCACCTGTACCAGATGCTTGACATACAATCTCAAATCTCTGCAGCAATCCCTCAAAGTATAACCATTTTCCCCACTTGACGTTTGAGGAAGCTGAGAATCAGGGGAATGAAGCCATTTCTCTATGCGCTGGAGCTACAATTTGAACTCAGGACTGCAAAGCCTACACTCTTTCCACTCCACCAAGTTGTCTCCCTGGAGCATGCCTAGCGGCCAGGTACTGAGAAGTGAAAGCTGCAGCCAGATCTCCTGAGGGAGGAGATGTCCTGGGAGACACAGTCTGATGCGGAGGGAAAGGGAGCATAAGCCGGGAATCAGTAGGGGCCCCAAAGGCTGGTACTTACTCAGTTTTCATAAGGAGGGCAGAGTGGAGAAATCCCAGGTGTCTGAGTGGTCCACGGATGGAGTGGGGAGAGCAAGGGATGGACCAATAACAGAAAGAGCAAAGATGAAAAAGCATCGCCTTTTCCACCGCTATCTTCAGGACCCTGGATAGGCTACATCAAATTTCTCCATTTTCTCAGCTGGAAAATGTGTGTGGGAGATGGGCTTTAGGTTTTTACAAGCTCTTGTTAAAACTAGTATGTGTTGATCTCGTATTGGGCTATCTCATGCAGTCTCACAATCATTTTATAAGATAGTTACTATCATTGTTCCCATTTTACGGATGAGAATATTGAGGCTCAGAGGGGTTACATTTCTTGCCCAAGTGGCAGGGCAGGACACAAACCTGGGGGCTGTCTGACCCCAAATCCCCCACTAGGCTTCCCTGTTGTAACGTTCACAGGTATAAAATACCAGTGACATAGCAGGCACTCAACAAATAGTAGCTAAAAGTAATAACGGTAATGATGATGATGATGAAAGTATGTTTTGCTGAGAGTTGAAGCGGCATTAAATTCCTCAGGTGTCAAATTTTCTGAAAAATCCCACACTATTAGTGATCTTTTTTAGTACAAAGGCTTCTTTCCTTTCTGTTCCTGTGACAGCCAGACCAGACTCAAAGCCCAGGCACCACTTTTAAGCCTTGTAGCTCTGAGTGCCCTAACCAATGTGGGCACCATTTTCTTATCTATAATGTGAGGATAATAATAGCCCTGGAAAGTTCCTCAAAAGTTTAAACGTAGAGTTAGCATATAACCCAGTAATTCCATTCCTAGGCGTTTACCCAAGACAAATGAAAATAGATGTCCACACAAAAACTTGTACATGAATCTTCTCAGCAGTGTTATTCATAATTGCCAGAAAGTGCAAACAGCTCAAATCTTCATCAGCTGATGACTAGATAAACAAAATGCAGTATATCCATACAATGGACTATTATTCAGCAATAAAAGGGAGTGAAGTATTAATATGTGCTGCAGTGTGTATGAACCTTGAAGACATTATGCTAAGTGAAGGAAGCCAGTCGTAAGAGATCGCATCTCGTATGATTCCACTGATATGAAATGTCCAGAATAGGCAAATCCTTAGGGACAGAAAGTAGATTAGTGGTTGCCAGAGAGAAGAATGGAGAATGACTGCTAATGGGTACGGGATTTCCTTTCTGGGTGACGAAAATGTTCTGGAATGAGATCGTGGTGATAGGTATACCACTTTGTGAATATACTAAAAACCACTGAATTATACACTTTAAAAGAAGGAATTTTGTGGCCGTGAATTATATCTCAATTAAAAAACCCAGCTTGATCTCATAGGGGGGTTGTGAAGTTTAAATGAGATAATTTATGTAGATCATTTAGCACAGAGCCTGCTTTGTAGCAAGCACTCATTAAATGGTAAATATTTGTTTTCAATGCCAGCTACTGTGACTATTGTTGTTATTACTAAATAATAGGTGCTGCTTTTAGTTGCCTAACCTCCTCAGGGCTTCAGACTCCTCACCTACAAGCGAAAGCAATACTCCTTTAATTGGTTAGGGTTTCTTAGTCATATACACCTACTCTGGCTCATGAGTAAAAAGGGAATTTATTGGAAGGCTGCAGTGTGGGTGACTTTGAGGCAAGGACAAAGAGCCAGGCTCAGAAAGAAAAGACCCAAGGGAGGGAATCTAAAGAAGAGTACAACCGAGAAGCGATGGAATTACTGGTGAAGCCTGGGGTCCCAGAGTCAGGCTGTCCGGGTTCGAATCTAGCTCTGCCCAGAAAGGCTGTGCAGCCTCTCTTTGTTGCCTCGGTTTGTTCAGCTGCTAGACAAGGAAGATAGGGAGTGTATCAGGGCCTCCTTTATAAGATCCTTGTGAGGGTTCAATGAATTAATGTCCGTACAACACTTAGTGCCTTGCACTCTAAACACTCAAATATTATTGTTATTGACAGGGCCTTGTCACTGGGATGATTCCACCTGACCCAGTTTTTTTGACCGTGCCTGGCTTTGTTCAAGGCTCAGGTCCCTAGAGAGTGTGATGGGTCTACCTTGGGTCACTCACCTACTCCTTGGCCAGGGGAGGGTGGGGCGTCTTGATTGACAGCCCCACTAAGACTACAAGCTATGGGACAGAGGTGATACCCAAAGGAGAAGGCAGAAGAAAGAGGAGGGGGGCTTAGCAGCAAAACCAACCCAGGCCCCCTACGAATACTCTCCTATAGGTTGTTAGGAGGATCAGAGATCATATGTGCAAAGTTTCTGGCACATAGGGGCTCTTAATTACTGGGATTCTTCTCAGCTGATGATTGTTCTCTACCCAAGGGCTCTGGATTTTTCATTACCATTGAAATATAAGTTTGGGATGGATTATAAAAGGCCTTGAATGCTGTGTCAAGGCATTTGCCCTTTATTCTAAGAAACAATCAGGGAGGACCATCTCCTGAAAACCCCACGGCATGCTCAGAGCCCCTGTGGGCTGTGGTCCACATTCCCCAAGCCCTTCAGCTGTGTGACCCCTAAACAACTTACTTAACATCTTCAGCCTTCTGTTTCCCTGCGCATAAAAGGTGGTCACATTTTGGGTCACCATTTGGCTTAAATGAAATAGTAATATTCGCAAAATACTTAGAACAGTGTCTGGCCCAAGGGAGATGCTCAAAAAATCATAGCAGTTATTTATATATAAAACATAATTAAAAACTCTGCCGCACCACGTTGGTGGGAAAATCAACTGGGATCAAAGAAGTTATAGCACTTTGCACATGCACAGCGCTGTGTCCCAGAAAGATGTTTCCTTGATTGGGATCACCACTGGCAATAAGACATACCTTTAGGGACTTCCCTGGTGGTGTGGTGGTTAAGAATCCTCCTGCCAATGCAGGGGACACAGGTTCGAGCCCTGGTCCGGGAGGACCCCACATGCCGCGGAGCAACTAAACCCGTGCGCCACAACTACTGAGCCTGTGCTCTAGAGACCGTGAGCCACAACTACTGAGCCCATGCGCTGCAACTACTGAAACCTGTGAACCTAGAGCCCGTGCTCTGCAACAGGAGAAGCCACCGCGATGAGAAGCCCACGCACCACAACGAAGAGTAGCCCCCGCTCGCCGCAACTAGAGAAAGCCCGCGTGCAGCAACAAAGACCCAACGCAGCAACAAAGACCCAACGCAGCCAAAAGTAAATAAATAAAATAAATAAATTTATTCAAAAAAAGACACACCTTTAGTCTAATTACAGTTTTTTGGTGAAATAAAGTGACATTAAATGTACACATTAACGATAAGATGGAGCCTGATTTCAGAAATATTAAACTATGAAAAGGGTGTGTCTTAGAATGGAGGAAATGAAGTATTGATAATTCAATGTTTCAGATAATTAAAGAATGTTCTCATAGAGTCTATTACCAATTTCCCAAAACTTAGAACACAATATTGCTTACTTAATGCTAAAAGGACGCTGAGCATAATTTAATCTTTCCTTGAAGCTTCTGAATTTCCTTGAAGGCAAGATCAGCAATTTTAAAATACACTTTTAGATCCTCTAGCTCAATGGTTCTCAACTCTGACTGCACATTAGTATCCCCCTGGGAGCTTTTAAAAAATACTGTTGCCTGGGTCCCATTTCAGACCAATTAAATCTGAGTCTCTGGGGGAGGAGCCTGAGCCCTGGAATTTTTCGAAGCTCCCTGAGTAATTCTGAGGCATAGAGAGTCTGAGAACTGCTCTTCCCAGCAGAGGTTGCCATTGTGTTTTGGAGATGAGGCTGAAGAGGTCTGTGGAGGCTGGATCACAGAGGGTTCCACACACTGCAACACAGAGGCTTGGGGCTTCCCTGGTGGCGCAGTGGTTAAGAATCCGCCTGCCAATGCAGGGGACACGGGTTCGAGCCCTGGTCTGGGAAGATCCCACATGCCGTGGAGCAACTAAGCCCATGTGCCACAACTACTGAGTCTGTGCTCTAGAGCCCACGAGCCACAACTACTGAGCCCAAGTGCCACAACTACTGCAGCCCGCACAGCTAGAGCCCGTGTTCTGCAACAAGAGAAGCCACCGCAGTGAGAAACCCGCGGAACGCAACGAAGAGTAGCCCCCGCTCGCCGCAACTAGAGAAAGCCCACGCGCAGCAACAAAGACCCAACACAGCCAAAATAAATAAATTAAATTAAATTAAATTAAAATTAAAATTAAAAAACACTGTTACCCTGTAAGATGGGGAGTTATTGAAGACTTAACAAAATTGTTCATTCAGTGTGAGTTCAAGTTAGAATGACCACTCTAGTGACCTGTGGGGCTGAACTGGAGTTGATAAGTTTGGAGGAAGAGAACCTAGAGTAAAGGCCACTGTAACTATCCAGATTGTATCAGTTATCTATTGATGTGTAACAAAACAGCCCCCAAATCTGGTGGCTTAAAGCAATGATTTGTTATTTCTTATGATTCCGTGGATTGGCTGGGCAGTTCTTCTGCAGGTCTCACCTATGTTCCCTCGTGCAGCTGCATTCCGTTGGTGGGTTGGCTGGGAGCCAGGCTGGCTGGAGCGGCTGAACCTCTCTCCAGATGGTCTCTCATTCTTGACTTCTTCTCAGCATGGTGCTCTCAGGGCAGTGTTTTGAGAGAGTGGAGATAGAAACTGCAAAGTCTCTTAAGGCCTAGCCTTGGCAGTCATATAACAATACTTCTGCTTGATTCCTTCGGCCAAAGCAATTCACAAGGCCAGACCAGATTCAAGGGGTAGGGAAAGAGGCTCCACCCTTTGATGGGAGGCAGGGCAAAGTCACATTGCAAAGGGGTGTGTGTGTGATAAGAGGAATTTGTAGCCATATTTCACAGTCTACCATACAGATGAAAGATGCTGAAGCCTGGCCTATGGCAGGGCAGTAAAAAGAAGTGAATACATTCATTCATTCAGTCAGGTAGCTGTTCATTCAATAGGTATTTATTGAACACCTCCTGTATATCAGGCTCTTTTCTAGGCACTGAGGGGGATAAAGCTGTAGCTGATGATGGTAGAGTACTACTCTTATGGAGCTTACAATCTAGGGGTAGGGGAGACATACAATAATACTATGGTACAATGTGAAACTGAAAAGTGCTGTGAAGAAATATAAAGTGGGATAAAGGATGAGAGAGAACTACTTTAGATGGGGTAGTCCAGGAAAGCCTCTTTAAGTAAGTAAAATCTGAGCAGAAACCTGAATGAAGTGAGGGAGAGAACCACGCAGATGTTTACAGGTTGGGAGGAGACCAGCAAGTGCAAAGACCCTGAGGCAGGAGCATTCTTCATCTGTTTGAGAAATGGCAAGGAGTCCCATGTGGCTGGGACACAGTGAGTGAGGGAGAGATTGAAAGACTGAGGTGGGAGAGGCAGGTATGGGTCAGAGGGTGTGGGACTCTGTAGGACATGATAAAGACTTTTGGTAAAGGGAGAAGCCATTGGAATTGTATGTAAGACTGAGCATAATCCTTTGTTCCCAGAGGCTGATTCTACTGGGTTGAAAAGATTGAAATCAGGGTGACCAGTTAAGAGGTTATTGCTTGGACAACAGTTGTAGTGGAGAAAGTGGTGAATAAACATCAGTTTCCAGGTATATTTTGAAGACGGAGCCAACAGAATTTTCTAAACTATTGGATATGGGGTGTGGGAGAAGGAGAAATTAAAGAGCAGTCCAAAGATTTTGGCTTGAGCAGCTGGGTGAATTGTGGTGCCATTTACCTTACTGTGATGTGGGGATCCCTGGGGAAAGAATAGATGAGTTGAGGGTAATCACAAGTTTGACTTTATTTTTTTAATTTTAATTTTTTAAACATTTCTTTATTTTTATTTTATTATTTTTTTCTTTCAAAAAATTATTTATTTATTTATTTATTTATTTATTTATGGCTGTGTTGGGTCTTCGTTTCTGTGTGAGGGCTCTCTCTAGTTGTGGCGAGTGGGGGCCACTCTTCATCACGGTGCGTGGGCCTCTCACTATCGCGGCCTCTCTTGTTGTGGAGCACAGGCTCCAGACGCGCAGGCTCAGTAGTTGTGGCTCACGGGCTTAGTTGCTCCGCGGCATGTGGGATCTTCCCAGACCAGGACTCGAACCCGTGTCCCCTGCATTGGCAGGCAGATTCGCAACCACTGCGCCACCAGGGAAGCCCTATTTTATTATTTTTGTTGTTGTTGCTTGGCCACACCACACGGCTTGCGGGATCTTAGTTCCCTGACCAGGGATCGAACCCGGGGCCCCTGCAGTGGAAGGGCAGAATCCTAACCGCTGGCCTGCCAGGGAATTCCCACAAGTTTTTTTTTAGATGTCTGAAGCTTGAGATGCCTTTTAGATGTCCAAGTGAAGTTACTGAGTAGGCAGTTAGCCCCCGAAGTCTGGAGTCCAAGTTGGGGTTGCAGATGGCAATCTGAGCATTCTCCAGGGCTACGTCAGACCTTGAGACTGGATGGATCACTTAGGGAGTAGGTTTGCTAGTGAGGAGATCTAAAGACTGAGCCCTAGGGCACTCCAACATTTAGATGTAGGGTTGAGGGGAAGGATGCAGCCCAATGAGATTACGAAGGAGTGGCCAGTGAGGTGGGAAGATAAGGAAGGCGTGTGGAGCCCTGGAAGGCCAGGAAGAAAATGTTTCTAGAAAAGAGCAGGAACAATGGTGTTGAATGCTGCTGAGGCCTGGCAGAGTCACAGTGTCAAGATAGGATAGGTGCATTAGATAGGAGGTAAACTGAGGCAGAGAAAAAACTGACCATAGGGTTTTGACAACATGGAAGCCACAGATGACCTTTTTTTTTAACTTTTTTTTTTTTTTGGAGGCACCGCGCAGCATGTGGGATCTTAGCTCCCTAACCAGGGATCGAACCCGTGTCCCCTGCGTGGGAAGCGTGGGGTCTTAACCACTGGACCACCAGGGAAGTCCCAAGCCACAGATGACCTTGATAAGATTAAGTGGAACAGAATGCAGTGGAATGAGGAGGGAATAGGATAATTGCTGAGAAAGGCGTGTGTGTGTGTGTGTGTGTGTGTGTGTGTGTGTGTGTGTGTGTTTAGCTGAGAAAAAGTGGAGTATTTGTGTGTTGGTGGAATAATTTACCAGAAAGTGAAAGTTATCAATGATGCAGGAGAAAGGGGGTCAATTGCAGAAACAAAGGGCACGTGATCCAGTGGTCACGGGCAGCAGCTGGCCTTAGGTAGCAGCGAGGACAGTTGCTCCTTTGTATCCAGAATGAGGGCAGAGCTCAGAAAGGGCTCAGAGGCAGGTAGATTGAAAGATCTGGCATTAGGAGGGTGTGGAGAGTCAGGAGGCGTTTGGAAAGTGGAACGAGGAATGAAAGCAGTGACCTTAGGATTGAAGGCGGCTCCCAGCAAGACCATCTCTTATCAACAACCTCTCCTAACACCCCGTCCGTGCCAGGCCTGGCGCCAGGCAGAGGGGGTCATGGATGACTCACCCAGTGTCCCTGCCGATGAGACGATCATAGTCTAAGGGAGACAGACCTGTAAAATGACAACTTCAATACAATGTGCTAATAATAAAGACACGTTCAAAGTGTTTTGAGAACAAAGAGGGAGGGAGTAACTCTGCCTGGAGGGGTCAGAGAAGGCTTCACAGAGGTGAAATTTAAATGAGGCTTCAAGGAGGATGAGAATATTATCAGGCCGGCTGGAGGAGGAAGGTCGTTCAAGGTGGAAGGAACGGCACGTGAAAGCCGCTTTCACATGATGAGAAAGATCCTTTTACTGCTTTTCTCCCTGCTCCAACTGTCTGTCTCTTTTCTTCTTGCCGCTCCCCCCTCCCCGCTCCCAAGCTGTTGTCTCTCAGGCTTTCTCGGTTCAAGAGGAAATTTTTCTTTTTGGAAAGTTTAATAAACTTCCGTTCAGCCTGTACTGAGTCATGACAAAGGTGTGTTTCACACTTAAACAAACGTCTCAGATGTTATTTTTTGCACTTGAAGAACAAGCTATTTTTAAAGAAATCCAAACTCACTGGGACTCAGCAAGGACGATTGCTGTGACCTGTTTTTAAGAAGTGAGCTTTGGAAAGGAACATAGTGGCCAGCGGTGGCAGCATCAGAGAACCTCCTGGCAAATCTTTCCTTTAAATGTTTCAGTGAGCCAGTGAGTAGTTTCACCTTACTAAGGTGCTCATTTTATCTTGGCTATCTGGTCCTCTGGAAAAGTCTCAGGGAGTATGCAACAATTATTGAATAACAGAATGAGGGGAGATGATGCCACCACCCTCTTAGAGGTAGTGGTGGGGAGAGATGGAGAGAAGAGGGTGGATTTGAGAGAAGTTTAAACAGAGCAAGGAACAAGGGGCAAGGCCATTTCCCCATGCTTTGGAAGTGTCACTGTACTCAGCTCTGTACTGGTAGCCTGTCATGGCCGTCAGTTTCTTCCCTCTTTGAACACGCATATAACCCTTCCCCACCGTGGAGTCTATACCTCCATCCCCCCTTGAATCTGGTCAGGCCTGTGACTACTGTGATCCATTGAACACAGGGAGAGTGACGCTGGACCAGTCCTGGGACTAGCTTTAAAAGCTACTGTTGTGAGAAGCTTAAGACATATGAAGAGGCTACATATAGGTAGTCCAGTTAACATTTCAGTTGAGCTCCCTAGCCAACAGCATGAGTGCACCATCTTGGACTTTGAGCCCCGTTGAACCTTCAGATGAATCCAGCCCCAGCTGACCTCTGACTGCAGCTGCATGAGAGACCCCAAGTGAGAACCACTCAGTTAAGCCCAGTCAACCTACAGGGCCATGAGAGATAATAATTACCAATATGTTTTATTCCATGATAGACATATTTTAAAATAGCAACACTAATGTCATTACTAACAATAAGATTATTGAGAGGAATTTAAGATTTGTTATTGTTTTTTTCCCTTTATCCTTAGAATATATCTCATTGAAGATGAATGATTGAAAGTACTTTGTTTTAAGGTCAATTGGGGTAATTCTTTGTCTGGGCATGTTAGCAACCTCATATAAAGTTATGTTCATGTTTTGGCTTGTTTTTCATTTTAGGGATTATTTAAAAATTTATATCACTTGGGCTTCCCTGGTGGCGCAGTGGTTGAGAGTCCGCCTGCCGATGCAG
>NC_041222.1:3599630-3621900 GCF_002837175.3 Physeter macrocephalus
CCGCCTGCCGATGCAGGGGACATGGGTTCGTGCCCCGGTCCGGGAAGATCCCACGTGCCGCGGAGCGGCTGGGCCCGTGAGCCATAGCTGATGAGCCTGCGCGTCCGGAGCCTGTGCTCCACAACGGGAGAGGCCACAGCAGTGAGAGGCCCGCGTATCGCAAAAAAAAAAAAAAAAAAAAAAAAAAAGAAAATGTATATCACTTAATGATTTAAATATTTTCATGAATCTTTTATGAGATTTCAAAGTCAAAGCTATCTAACAAGGCTCATTCAGAAGAAGCCTCACTTCCGATCCTTTCCCCTCTACTCTGTTCTCTTTCACCCCTGTAAAACTCCATTTATTTATTTATTTTTTTAATTAATTAATTTATTTATTTATGGCTGCGTTGGGTCTTCGTTGCTGCACGCGGGCTTTCTCTAGTTGTGGCAAGCGGGGGCTACTCTTCATTGTGGTGCGCGGGCTTCTCATTGTGGTGGCTTCTCTTGTTGCGGAGCATGGGCTCTAGGTAGGCGGGCTTCAGTAGTTGTGGCACGTGGGCTCAGTAGTTGTGGCTCGCGGGCTCAGTAGTTGTGGCTCACGGGCTCTAGAGCACAGGCTCAGTAGTCGTGGCCCACGGGCTTAGTTGCTCTGCGGCATCTTCCCGGATCAGGGCTCGAACCTGTGTCCCCTGCATTGGCAGGCGGATTCTTAACCACTGTGCCACCAGGGAAGTCCCAGAACTCCTTTTAAAGCTTGGTTTCTCACCCTTGGCACCATGACATTTTGGGCTGGATTATCCTTTGTTATGGGGGGCGGGGCCTATCCTATGTATTGTGGGACATTTAGCATCATTCTTGGATCCTACCCACTAGATGCCAGTTGTTATAACAACCAAAAAATGTCTCCAGACATTGCTAAATGTCCTAAAGGAGGGGTTGGGGGGATGGGGAGGGAATTACACCTAGCTGAGAATCTCTGTTTTAAGGGAAGCGATTTCTTGCTGGCTTGAAAATTTGACCTCTAGTCTAAGATATCTGCATTTAATGTTCAACTCATCATTTTAGGCAATACCTTTGCACCAACATGAGCACTAAATTTGGGGCATCAGGAATCATTTACAGGATGGCTGTCGCAGTGATCCAGAATATGCGTTTATTATTATTATTTGTAGATTATATGTGAAACCAAGACACACATTTAGAAACTTCTCTTAGAACTTGTGGACCCTAAAAATGTGTCCATTCAGAGATCCAGACAGCTCAGTGCTTTCCTGGTTTGCAAAGTACAGGGGTTGGATGATTTCTTAGGGCCTTCCTGCTGTCTGAAAGTATTCTTGTTCTAAAAGTCTAGAAACTTGCTTTTCAAACTGGGGTGGACAGCACAGTGATTGAGGACACCAAGTTGAATCCCAGGTCTTCATCAGCTCTGTGACATAGTGCAGGTTACTTACCTTCCGGGAGCCTTAAATTAAGATGAAAATTGTGCCTACTTTATAGGATAGTTGCAAGGATTAAAGACATAATGCATGTTAAGTGCTTAATGTACTGCCTGGCATATAATAAGTGCTTAATAAATGTTGGCTGTTAGTATAATTACTGTCAGGGCTAGATGGTGATGTGCCAGGGAATATTCAGAGCCACCTGATAGATAAGGAACATCTTCCTAGAGTGTGAATTTCATTTTGAAGTGTTGGAAAAATGGGCTTTGAATTTTTCTCCTAAAGGGAAGTAATTTAAAATGTTATTTTCATGTTAAAACAAACATGGGAATAAAAAGTGAAATGTGCATGAATTTAAAAGATAAAATGTGAGACTTCAAAGAAATTTTATGCTTGAGGCTGATGAATTTGGGCTTCATCCTCAAACCTCCAGGGAGGCTGTCTTTCCCTCCTTTGGTGGGAAAGTTTCAGTAGTAGATCTGGGCTGTTTTGCATCTTTCACTGATACAAGTATCAGGGATATCAGAAGACATTCTGTAAGACGTGGGGACTTTCTGACCAGGAATCCCCGGTATCTTCATGTCTTCTTTGAGGTTTGTTACCTGAGGAAGGGGACTGGGAAAATTTGCTGGGCACACATTCAGTAAATATTTAAGTGACTACCCTATGCCTGGCACTATTCTAAGGCATACAAAGAGAACAAATCAAAGAAACATTCTACCCCTGTGACACCTTCAGTCTACTGGTCATTCAATATCAATAGCTATCATAGCCTCAACAACAGAGCTGAAATGGGGAACAGTAGGGGCAATAAGTTTGGGGTTTAGGGGAAAGATCCATCACTTATGGACAGTTGAGTAGCATGTCAGACATCCAAAGAGAGATCCTGAATAGGCTGTTGAATGAGAGTCTAGAGCCATAGTTCTCACTTGGAGCTTTTAGACCTTTGTGGTGGAGTTTGGGTAGGCATAATGGCATTTATTGGGGGGAAGCTCAGAATGCTAGATGCCCTGCAATGTATGGGCAATTACACATCATGAATTTTTGTATTGACTTTATTTATTTTTTTTGGCTGCACTGCGGCATGTGGGATCTTGGTTCCCTGACCAGGGATCGAACCCATGCCCCCTGCAGTGGATGTGCGGAGTCCTAACCACTGGACCGCCAGGGAATTCCCTGCATCATGATTTTTTGAATGTCACACTGGACATTTACATAGGTGAAAGTCCTGTGTACAATTATCTGAGCCTAACAACTAACTCCCATTTTCAAACAGAGTATATTCTAGCATGATTTTAATATTCCAGGGAGGCAAATACTATGCAAAGTGAATGAAGATTACACCTTGTTGTGTTCAGACTCTACCAAGAGTTATTCACCATTTCAGAAAACCGTGTCAGCAATGGCAATTTTGCTGTGATAGTCGAGTCTCCTCCAATTGACACCTGAAGCTGTTGATTTTGGGTCAGTTGTTCTCAAACTACAAGGTGCATGTGATCACCTGGGGATCTAGTTTCTTTTCTTCTTCTTCTTTTTTTTAAGAATAGAAGAGACTGTTTGGATAATAATGGAAGGAATCCAGGAGAGAAGGAGAGGCTGACCATAGCAGAGAGGGGCACATTAAGGCATGAAGTTCCTTAGAGGGTAGGTAAGGAGGGTGTCCAGATGCAGGGGAAGGACCTGGCCTTGGTTGAGAAGAGCCATTTTTTGTAAAAGGAGGGAAGGAGGAGAGAATGGCTGGAGATACATGTAGATTTAGAAACATGATGGCACAAAGTTGAGGGATGTCATATCCCCTAGGTCCCACCCCCCTGACCTAGGGCACAGCTAGCCACCTTTCTGTCTTCAGCTTCTTTCTATAGAACTGGCCTATGGTGGGGAAATGAAGAAGAGGGAGACCAGACTGACCTGTACCTCCCAGGGCAAGTGCTTTGGAAAATAATATACAAGTTATGTATTACTATTACTACGAATATATTATTATTGTTCCCCTAGGTCAGCCCTGACTGATAAGACTTTCTACAATGATGGAAAAGTTTTATATCAGAGCCATTCAATATGGGAGCCACTAACCACAGGTAGCTATAGAGCACTTAAAATATATCTAATGCAGAAGAGAAATTGAATATTAAATTATTGCCTATTGTATTGGATAGTGCGGCTCCATGTGTTTTCTGCCTCTGTCTCAACGTGCTCCTTCAAATATGAGCACCCTCTCTAGAGGCTAGTGTCCTTTGGGACCAAGAGCACTGGGCTAGGAGTCAGACCAGAGTCTAATTTCAGCTGTGCCCTTCTTTCCTGGCCTGGTGACTTGAGGCAAGTCACTTCCTTCTCTGGGCCTTGATGTCCTCTGTTTTCTTCTCTTTCGTGGGGAGATGAGAGGGTCAATGAGCTAAGAGTATGAAAGCACCAGGAACTGTGAAGGGCTGCACATCGCTCAGGCAGGGCAGCCAATCCACCTCCCTTTCTTAGGTGCCTTCTGGAAGAATAGCACAGCGCTATGCCAAGGATATGCTCCAAAGATGCCTCCTCAGAGGACCCTACTTCTCCCCTCCCCTCCCCATTGCCCGGAGGCTCCCCTCTCTGCAGGCCATTCAGTGTTATTATTTGATTAAAGTACATCTCTCTCCCACTGGCCTTGAGCCCCATGAGGGTAGGGCTGGGTAGCTGTTTGCTTGCTTTTGTGTTCCTAGGGACTAGCACATAGTAGGTTCCCAGTATATATTTGTGCAGCCAATGGATGAAACAAGAAGTACTAGTATTTGCACTTAGGTGTGATATCAAAGCTCACTGAACTCTAGAACTTTACAACATCTATTACCTTCCCCTGTTTATAACAGTGAAAATACTGGAAAAGACCCAAATACCCAACATAGAGGTTTGGTTTAATTAAATCATTCTTAAGATACAACATTATGCCAAAGAGTATTCAGTGACACAGAGAGGTGTAATTACTTTATATTGTTAAGTGAAAAAAAACCCCAGAAGGTATACTATAATCTCGCTTCGTAAAAGCTATATATATTTTTATGCATAGGAAAAGCTTGGAACAACAGATACAAATATTAACAGTGATTACTATCACTGGGTGGGCTTAGGAGGTGATACTTTTATTTTTTATTTTTTTCCTAAAACGTCTATTTGATTAAAAAATGTACCTAGTATAGCTGGAAAAGCAAAAATAGAGCGACAGAGTAGACTAGTCATTGCCTGTGGCTAAGGGTGGGAATTAAGGGTTTATGGGGAATCTAAAATGATCTGAAACTGATTTATACTGACGTTGCACCACTTGGTAAAGTTACTAAAAATCTCTGATTTGTATACCTGAGATGCATGAATTTTATATGTAAATATACCTCAGTAAAATTTTAAAAACGTGCTTTATGTATAATGTATATGTACTCTTAAAAAATTAAAACAGTGCAGAAGTATTTAGTCCCCCAACTCCATGCCCAATTCTACTTTCCAGGCATAACAGTAGTAACTGGTGTTTAATCCTTTCCAACCTTTTTCTATGCAGAATACAAGTATACATACACATTATAAGTACATAATTTTCTGCAATCTTCTTCTTTCTCTGGACATACATTATAGGACACGGAAAACTTAAAAGTAGCTGCCTTGGAAGGTGGGATTAGGGGTAAAGGGAGTGGAGTGGGGACAGGAAGGAAGAGGCATACTTGAAAAATTTTCCTCTCTTTACTGTGGTTTCATTTGCATGTTTTTGTCAGGATTGTTTGGAATTCTAAATCCAATAAAGATATTGGAATAAGAGAAAACAGAAACAGATTCACAGACACAGAAAACAAACTTTTGGTTACTAAAGAGGAGGGGAGAAGGGAGGGATAAATTGTGAGTATAGGATTAACAGATACATACTACCATATATAAAATAGATAAACAACAAGGATTTACTGTATAGCACAGGGAACTATATTCAATATCTTGTAATAAGTTACAACAAAAAAGAATTAATCACTTTGCTGTACACCTGAAACTAACACAATATTGTAAATCAGCTATACTTCAACTAAAAAAGATATTGAAGGGAACTTCCCTGGTGGTCCAGTGGCTAAAACTCTGCGCTCCCAATGCAGGGGCCCAGGTTTGATCCCTGGTCAGGGAACTAGATCCCACATGCCACAACTAAGACTTCGCATGTCGCAACGAAGATCCCGCACACAGCAACGAAGATCCTGCCTGCCGCAGCTAAGGCCAGGCACAGCCAAATAAATAAATAAATATTTTTTAAAATATTGGAATAAGAGATACCATTAAATGCTTAATGCTGTCCAATCCTCCTATTTAAAAAAATTTTAAAATTTTACCAAGTGCCAAGCACCATACTTAGTGCCTGAGATATATTTCTCATTGGATCCTTAGGACAACCTTTTGCATATTGTTAGGTGTGAAATATTATTATTTCACTTGACCCCAGACTTTTTTAGTGCAGCTTGTCTCTCCTCCCCCAACAGACTCATGTCCTTCCTGCAAAGCCCAGCTTTAATGATCTCATCTCATGTCCTTCCTACCCCACGAAGGTAGAGAGATGACACTGTCCTCAAGGTGCTTACAGTCCAGGGAGGTGACAGACAGCAAAAAAACTACAATCTAGTGTTATAAGAATTCATGATTTCATGGGGCTATGTGCAAAGCAGAGGGAGTTTAGGCAATGTGTTGAAGGCAGCCAAGGAGTTCTGCAGAGAATACATTCTGAGCTGACTGATAAGAACACCAAGGAGTTTTTCAGGAGGATAAGGAAAGGTATGGTGGTTGGAGGTGGGGAGAGGGTATAGAAAAGGATTTGGGGCCTAGCACTTGACTCAGGAGGCTCAGAAGTGCCATATTATGTCAACCACAGTTCTCAAGTTCAGTGTAACTGGAGGGTCAAGTTGGCCTGAAGGAGGGGGCAAAGGTAAGGGCGTGTAACTTGAAATTTAAGGCCAGATCATCAAAGCTTTTTAAAAAAAAATGTATTTAATTAATTAATATATTCATTTATGGCTGCATTGGGTCTTCTTTGCTGTGCGTGGGCTTTCTCTAGTTGCAGTGCACAGGCTTCTCATTGTGGTGGCTTCTTTTGTTGTGGAGCACAGGCTCTAGGTGTGTGGGCTTCAGTAGCTGTGGCATGTGGACTCTAGAGCGCGGGCTCAGTAGTTGTGGCGTACGGGCTTTGTTGCTCTGCATCACGTGAGATCTTCGCAGACCAGGGCTCTAACCCGTGTCCCTCGCATTGGCAGGCAGATTCTTAACCACTGAGCCACGAGGGAAGCCCATCAAAGCCTTTTAAGTTGAGTTAGGGTGTTTACACTTTATCCTGTGAATGAAGCAAAGCTGTTAAAATATTTGAGCCTAGTACGTTACAAAGATGGAAAGGCCCTGGATGGAGCCACTGTGGGAGATCCCTCCCGTACCCCCAGCTCTCCAAGCCTTGGCTCTGTGTGGTCAGGTCATTTCCACCCTAGGCTGGGAATTCCTTTAGGGCAAGGACCTGTCTCATTCACCTGTGCATCCCAGCCCCCAGTGCAGCACCTGTCATGCATGAGGTACTCAGTAGTAGAGGCCCACCTCGCTGGCAGAATGCTGGGTACCAAGAAGGTGCCGGGCTAGTGAACGTAAAATAAAAAGCAGACCTTCATTTCTTCCCCAGCACAGGCTGGGCAGGGGTTCAGCCAAAGTCTGACCTAACTCTAAGGAGGTCAGAGAGGTCCTGGCCCCAACTCAGTCCCAGGGAGGTCAATGAAGAGTGGGAGGAGAGTAGGTTGCTGACTAAACTGCAATGTGCTAGGAGAATTCGCACCTATTGTCTTTTTTCTATCCCTCCAACAGCTCCTAAATCGGAATTATTGTCCCAGCTTCTCGGACCAGGAAACTGAGGATCTGAGTGGTTCTGTAATTTGGTCAAGGTCACACAGCTGGTTGGTGTAGGAGGGGTGGAAGCTGAGTTCCAACCTTTTAACTAGTCAAAGCTCACTGGCCTCCCCCTCCTCCACCTGGAGAGGCATTATGGCACCTACTCCGTTTGCGTAACTGCTTGAGTTGGCGGATACCGAGCACTGGGGCGCTGGGCGGGAAAGGCCGGCTCGACCCGGCAGCCGGGAGCCGCTCCCAGATTCGGAAGTTACGAAGTTTCCGTGCATTTCGCTCGCCTCCCTGCGCAGCTCGTCCCCGCTCCGCAGCAGTTACGCCGCTAGCGCAGCGGGGCTCAGGTGCTGCAGGAGGAGGGGGCCTGGCGCAGGGAGAAAGGCGGGGACGCAGTTTACGTAAGCGTCCGCTCGCAGGTGCATGCGGCCGCCACCAGCGTGTGCTCCCTGCGCGCTCCCAGGTGCGCAGTTGGCGCAGGCGGTGGCGCGGCACGGCGGCGGCGGGCGCTGGCAGGCGCTCTCAGGTGCGGCAGAGCGCGCGTGGAGGGGGCGCGCGGCGAGCGAGGGGGCGGGCTTTCCGTTTCCCAGCAGCCGCGGGGCCCGCCTCCCGGCCCGGCCAATGGGCACGCTCGGAGGCGTCACGTGCTCGCTGCCGCTGCCGCCGCCGCCGCCGAAGCGGAGACCGGAGCCGCGAGCGCCACCAGGGCAGCAACCACCGCAGCCGCCGCCGCTGGGCTGAGGAGTCGGAGACGCAGGCGGACGAGGTGGCGGCGGCGGCGGAGCGGGAGCGGGGACCGGGCGCGGGCAGAGCGCGGCGGCGCGGGTAGGCTGCGGCGGAGGGGCAGGCGCCTGCGCGGCTGGCCGGCCCGGGCGGGCGGCGGTTAAGGCGGCGGTTGAGGCGGTTGGCGGTGCCGGCCCGGGCCCCGCATTGTTTGTTGTGCGTCCTTAGCAGCGGCGGCGGTGGCGGCAGCGGCGGCCGGGGCGGAGAGCAGGGAGCAATCCCGGCCCCCGTGGCTCCGGCATTGTGGCGGCCGCCGCCGCCGCCGCAGTTGCGGTGCCCCGGCCGCTTCGGGCAACGGCAGCGGGCAGCCTTGCTCACCTTTGGGGGGCACAGCGTCCCGGCCCCGAGCGAAGGGAGGGTGTGGGCAGTGTGGGGGGACCCGGCACCGGGGGCTCTGGGTGGGATAGAGGGCGAAGGGTTCTGGGCAGGTGTTGGAGGACGTTGGGGGCGCGGGCTCGGGGAGAGGCTGCGCGGGGGCGGGCGGAGGGTGTGGGCAGAGCTGGGGGAGAGGGAAGGGTGAGGGATCCGGCCCAGTGGAGGCTGAGGGCCTTCGGGCAGGTTCTGGGGACCCATGGGGGCTGGGGCGAGCGCGGAAGGGCTGGAGGGCAGTCGGGCGAGTGGGGGGCAGCCCGTGGGGGTTCGGGAGGGTGTGAGGGAGGCTTGGGGAGGGCAGGGGCGAGTGTGATGGGAATGGAATGAGAAGACTGGGGACTCGAGGGAGTCATGGAAGAGGCGATGTCCCGGCCGGGGCTGCGTGCGAGGGGCAGGGACTGGAGGCAAGATAATCAGGAAGACCGCGGACAAATGTGAAGGGAAATGCGGAGGTGTCCGGCTCGGGGGCAGTGTGGCAGGGTGAGCGTGGAAAGGGTTGGCGGGGAAGGAGGGTGTCGGGGGGGGGGTGTCTCTGGAGTGGTGGTGAGGTGTTCAGGCAGGAGGTGCGGGAGGATAGGCCCAGAGGCTTCAAGAGACCTGTGAGAGGTGTGAGGGCAGTGTCTGGCCAGGAGGGAGGCAGGAGGGTATTGATGCTGGATAGATGGGCCCTGCCAGGGGAAATCATGTGAGGGCAGAAGGCAGGTATCTTTCTGGTAGCCGTGCTCAGGGGAGATGAGTAGCGGGCAGAAGGGGGAGGGCGTTTGGAGCAGGGTCTGAGTTTGAGGGGGTTGACAGAGAAGTGGAGACAGTGGGAGAGAGTGATGGAGATGGAGAGGAGATGTCTGGGCAGGAGATGCTGGGGCATTTAGCGAAGAACAGGACAAGTGAGTGAAATGGAAGGTGTTCTTTTTTTTGGCGGGGGCCATGCCACATGGCATATGGGATCTTAGTTCCCCCACCAGGGATCAGACCCGTGTCCCCTGCATTGCAAGTGTGGAGTCTTACCCCCTGGACCACCGGGGAAGTCCCTGGAGGGTGTTCTTGAAGGAAGTATGGATGAAGGTGGGGGAGCAGCGAGAGAGGGGACTTTGGGGTTGGGGAGACCTTGGAAGGGACAGGTGGAGTGGAGTGTGTGAGGTGGAGGGCCAGAGGTGTGGCGGGAGGGAGATGTTCTTTGAGTGGCAGGTGAGGCGGGGAGGGGGAGCAGATGGAAGGAAATGTTTCTGGGGCAGCACGTGTGGAGGGAAGCTAGGGACAAGGAAAGAGAGGGGTGTGGAGTGTGTGGGAGGGAAATCAGTAGAGGGGATGCAGTAGGGGATAGGTTTGAAGACAAGTATACAGTATGTGCAGGGAGGGAAGCATGGGTTTGGGGGGCTGGATTTTGTCTGGTAGAGGGAAGGGGGTAGGTGGGGAACAAAGGGAAGGAAAGGAGGGAGACAGGATATCTTTGGGTAGAGGATGTAGAAGAATGCATAGTGCCTGTAGTGGGGTAAGGTGGGGATGTGTGTGGACATGTCTCTTACTGGAAAGGGTTAGGTTGTGTATTGGATTGGGGCAGTGGTGGGGAAGTAGGAGGCCCAGGTTTAGAGCAGGAAGTGAGTATTCAGGCTGGAGAGAATTAGGAAATCAGATTGCTTTAAAAGAGTATGGAAAGAGCGGGGTCCTGAAGTGTGGAGAGAGATTGGGAAACTTGGGGTCTTGAGAGATTAAAAGGGCCACAGTTTTTTAAGGTCACTGTAAGTATATAGAAGGGTGGAGTGTAGAAGTTGGAAAAAAAAAGAAACTAAAGAGGAGGGGATTAAATTCTGACCTTCAGAGGAACTGGAGAGTGTGTGGGGTTGTGTGTGTGGATCCTGGAATGATGGTACTGGAAAATGGAGAACGTTAAGCCCTTTACCGTATATGAATGAAAGTTCATGCTTCTAGGATCAGAGAGATCGTGAAGCCTGATTTTAGTTCCAGAACCCAGTGAATGGGGAAGGGATAAGGGAGAGCTGAGTACACACTCCCAAATTTGGAGGAGTTGTGTGGTGGAGTATCGTCCTAGCACATTGGCCAGATGAGTGGGCAAATAGAAGAGCCATACAGAGTCAAGAGGAGTACACCAAGAGTGAACAGAAACAGAATTGCAGCAGGTGCAGGGCAGATGTCTTTGTGAAGATACTGCAAGAGAACAGGGCCCAGCGTGTTTGAGGGCTATGTATCAGAGGGAGGAAGGGATACCTTGGTGCAGTGTCTCAGATACCCTGGTGCTTTCTGGGTAATAGGGCAGTTTTCAGGCATTTGAGTGATGTAATATCTGAGTCCCATGCTAGAGGCAGACAGAGGTAATGTACATTCAGCTTCTGAAAGTGGCAGGAATGGAGCTTTATGGCTCTTCAAGGTGCAGATAACAGATCCTTTGTTGTCAGCTTTTATCCCCAAATAGTTCATGTAAAATTTAGTTAGAGGCTTTTGGATTTTCTGGTATTTTAATTTAAGTTGGGGAGTGCAGTGTTAGCTTTATTTAGGAAAGACTTCGTGGGTTGTGTGGACATATGAAATAACCTTTAGGGGTTTGAGCACAGACATTTCAGCAGGTCTCATTCAGTGTTCTGTGGCTTGTGTTAGATTCTTTGGGATTTGGAAGGATTAAGGAAACTGCTTTGAGACTGCCTCGGTAAGCAGGGTTTTCTACAATCTTGGAAAACAATTTCCCTTTTGACAGTTGAAAATTCAGTCTTGTCAGATTTTGCAAAAAAAATAATTTCATGTTGCAGGGATAACTTCAATTATTGCTTTATGGGCTTCATGTATTGTATAATGTGGTACCTAGTATGATCTCAAATAAAAGGTCCTCTTTGGTACCTTGGGAAGCTTTCTGGGTTGATTAGTTTGCTTCTTTTGTCCATTTAGGAAGTATCTAAATTGTAAGTTTGAATAATGCAGCCATTGTAAGTTCAAATAATAAGTTTGAGTGGAAGTGGGAATCTTGCCTAAACATAATGAGGGCTGAGCAGAACACCACATTTTAAGTAATCTGTATCTGTAAATATAAATATTAAAAAAATAAACTGGAAGCTAATCATTTTTAAAATTCAAATTTGAAGGGTATACTGAAGCGTATCATGATGGCAGCAAAGTAACGCTCTAAAGACATTGCTATAAGATTTTATTTTTGGAGAGCAAAGTTTTTAAAATATAAATGGCTTTGATTGAAACTCTTAGCAGTATTTTGAGATTTGATATATGTGTTGAATATAATTATAAGGATCATGTTTGACCCCTTTGGCTTCCTGGCAGAGAATTTGAGCAGTAAGATATAAGATGAATAGAGTGACCTTTGAAAATTCTCTCCCATATAACTATTGTTTCCTCCTTGTATTTTTAAAGTCCATTGTGTTGGTTCATTTCATTGATTTGGGGCAAGCAGTACTTTCTTGTTCAGAGTACTCAATTCTGGCGTAGTGTTCTGATTATATGTATTGTTCCGTGAAGTTCTATGGTTTGGGATAATTTGTAGGCACTTTAAAATATTATCCTGAGTTTATGAACCAAGGAAAGCAGGTTGTTTACACTTTGTAGGCTAAATAATTGGGTCTGGTTTTATTTTCACTGGTGACTTGCTGGACAAGATACTTAATCCCTTTGTGCTTGTTTCTCCTCCAGAAACCTGACTCTTTATCTGTCTCCCATGAGAATTGAGATGGTTTATATAAAACAAGTTTAAACCTTTCAGGAAGATTAGGACTATGTAAATAGGGGTAATAGATGTTATTTCTTTGGTTCTTTTTTTCCTTTTAGCCTGGTCAAATAATAATTAGTACTTCAGAGTTTGGTGTTAGGTGGGTTAATTTGTAATGAGAAACTTGGATAGAGATGAAACTTCTGTGAATATCAGAGATATCTGCAAACTGAAGTTTGTTCATTCTTTACCGTCTACATATCTTTCCTGGCTCATTTCTGCAGCTGAGTGTTGGTGCTGATTTAAATTCTTGAGTCAAGCAGAAACTTGTGAGAGACATTCTGAGTTCTAAGCATGAATTTCCAGAGACAGAGTACTTTTCTCACTCAATGAATTCAATTTTTAAATCAGGAATAATAAATATAATACATTTCCCTATGTTTTTTGCAGAAAATTGATTAATTCTGAGTGACTTGAACAGAAAAATGGGGCTATCCCTTCTTCTATTGGCATTGAGCCTCCTTTTTCAGATTTATTGCATACTTTTTCCTTTAAGTTTTAGTTAGCAAATAATTACCTATCCATTTCACATTTCCAGGCCCATTGACAGGTTATACTCTATTTGAGGGGGAATGATTTTCATTTTATTTTTATTTATTTATTTTTAAAATTTATTTATTTATTTATGGCTGCATTGGGTCTTTGTTGCTGCGTGGGCTTTCTCTAGTTGTGGCGAGTGGGGGCTACTCTTCGTTGTGGTGCACGGGCTTCTCATCGCAGTGGCTTCTGTTGTTGCGGAGCACGGGCTCTAGGCACGTGGGCTTCAGTAGTTGTGACACGTGGGCTCAGTAGCTGTGGCTCGCGGGCTCTGGAGCTCAGGCTCAGTAGTTGTGGCGCATGGGCTTAGTTGCTCCGCGGCATGTGGGATCTTCCTGGACCAGGGCTCGAACCCATGTCCCCTGCATTGGCAGGCAGATTCTTAACCACTGCACCACCAGAGAAGTCCCATGAATGATTTTTAAATGTTTATTTAATGTTGTGTTTGGTTTATTGGTTGTAAAAAGCCTCCAGATCTGGTCCTGATTGACATTGCAAAAATGTAAATAGTAAGTTGCTTTATTAGGCATTAATTTGCTTGAGCTTGGTAATACCCAGCCCTGATAGTCCTTCTATGCTAGCTGATCTATTCTTAATAGTTTACTCTCTTTTATAACATGTTTGGACACCATTACCCATCTTACTGCGCTTCTGCTTTCATTTGTTTTGCATAGACCCTTTTATTGGAAAATTGGTTGTTTTTAAAATTTTGTTCAGCTGTAGAAAAACTTTCTGACAGGTAATTATGAGAGGCTTCATAATTCAGTTTAATTTTAGAAAACTTTATTGAGAGATGTAAGTTAAATTTATACGTCAGTTAAAACAGAAAAGAATAAAGTAATGAGACCAGATTAATGGTGAGCTGAATATTTAAATGGTTTGAGCCTGAAAGATCTGCAGATCTTTAACTTTTAGGTCTTGCATTAAATAGTGAGGTGACCAAATGACCTGACCTCTCACCTTCATGTCTTTTATTTCTTGTCCTGAGGGTCCTTTAAGTGTATAATTTTTGAGAAGTATGGTGTCTGTCTCAACAATATGTGTGTTGTGGAGTGAATGAAGCAGTCCTAAATTTTAGTTATTTGATATTCAAATTCTCTTCTGACCTAACTAACACTGTGTAGAACATCTGCTTTCTTTAGTTAACTTTAGCACAACTCAAAAGGGTGCAGTTGATTATATCAATAATAAAATCACAGCTTTGCGTTGTGTGACTTCATGGTTCATTTCCATTTGAAAAGTGAGAATTCTGCAGCAGGTTGTGTGACAAATTCTAAGACATTTCTGGGACATGGATAAGGTGTAGTTTCTTACTGCACCTGCAGAATTTCCTGTTCTTTGCAGTTTTCCAGGTTCCAGGGCTTTTCATGATATCCAGTTGGTTAGATCAGCATTTTGTTTATGAGTTGAATTTAATGATATTAATACCATTGACTTAAAGCAGAAAGTAATTGTCCTAAAGACTCTATTTAGATTTTTATTTATTTTTTATGATGCTTACCTGTTTGGTCTGTTTACGTCAGCAAACATGTGCTGGCTTTAGGCTCAGAGGCATGTTTTGTGCCAGACCTGAGATTTCTTAGTAGGGCTCAATAATATTGTTTTGAGTAAAGAACAAGTCCTTCTCTAGATAGATTGGCCCTTAGTGTGAAAATGGAGTCCGTAACTTTGGTTACCTGTGTTCAGTCAGCCTAACTGAAAATCAGTACATTTTGATTTTATTTTATTTTATTTATTTATTTATTTATTTATTTACTTTTGGCTGTGTTGGGTCTTCGTTTCTGTGCGAGGGCTTTCTCTAGTTGTGGCGAGTGGGGGCCACTCTTCATCGCGGTGCACGGGCCTGCGGTGTGCAGGCTTCTCATTGCCGTGGCTTCTCATTGTTGCGGAGCACGGGCTCTAGGTGCATGGGCTTCAGTAGTTGTGGCATGCGGGCTCAGTAGTTGTGGCTCTCGGGCTCTAGAGCGCAGGCTCAGTAGTTGTGGCACGAGGGCTTGGTTGCTCTGCGGCATGTGGGATCTTCCCAGACCAGGGCTCGAACCCGTGTCCCCCGCGTTAGCAGGCAGATTCTCAACCACTGCGCCACTAGGGAAGCCCTTGAAAATCAGTACATTTTAAGGCAGCTGGGTAGTGTTTTGTTTCTAAAAGGTAAGATGAAGGTAGTTCATTCTTTTCTTAAAAAATTATTTATTTATTTATTTAGTTTTGGCTGGGTTGGGTCTTCGTTGCTGCGCGCGGGCTTTCTCTAGTTGTGGCGAAGGGTAGCTACTCTTCATTGCGGTGTGCAGGCTTCTCATTGCCGTGGCTTCTCATTGTTGCGGAGCACGGGCTCTAGGTGCATGGGCTTCAGTAGTTGTGGCATGCGGGCTCAGTAGTTGTGGCTCTCGGGCTCTAGAGCGCAGGCTCAGTAGTTGTGGCACGAGGGCTTGGTTGCTCTGCGGCATGTGGGATCTTCCCGGACCAGGGCTTGAACCCGTGTCTCCTGCATTGGCAGGCAGATTCTTAACCACTCCTCCACCAGGGAAGTCCCAAGGCAGTTCATTCTTATGATGTTTATAATTCCAAGTAAGTCTGAAACTCCTTAAACATTGCATCTAATCATGCAGTGATTAGGCTTTTATAGAGCTTAGGCAACCTACCTTTTAACCTAATGGAACTATTGGATACTGGGTGGCTCTTGACTTAACTCTGGACAGCTCAGTTTTAGTTAGCAAAGTTAGTGAACTAGAGGGGAAAGGTGTTGCAGTTTTGGTAGTGTAGGTTAGCTTCTGGAGAGAATAAACATGTGGTGCCCTTGGTATACATAATTTCGGTTGTTTTTGTTTTTAAAAATGTATTTATTTACTTATTTGGCTGCATTGGGCCTTAGTTGTGGCACGTGGGATCTTTGTTGCAGCATTCAGGATCTTCGTTGGGCCATGCGGGAGATTTCATTGTGGCGCGCGGGCTCTTCTTTATGACGCGGGCTTCTCTCTAGTGGCGTGTGGGCTCTGTAGTTTGCGGCACTCAGGCTCAGTAGTTGCCACACGTGGGCTTAGTTGCCCCATGGCATGTGGCATCTTAGTTCACCAACCAGGGCTCGAACCTGCGTCCCCTGCATTGGAAGGCGGATTCTTAACCACTGGACCACCAGGGAAGTCCCTTTCGGTTGTTTTTGAAGTAAGCTATAAATATGCTTATAACGTCAAGTTTAGCGTGGGAGGACAGATATCAAAAATAGTAGTGATGAGGCTTTTTAAAAGATGGTATCTTAAAAATAAGTATCAACTGTGATGCTTTCTGATAAGCCAGCTTTGTGGTAAATGTTGTGGAGTTACACAAAATTGGCTATTGAAATTGGTCAGTATTGTTTAGTAGTGTCGTTTATTTTTAGAGCTCAGGGTTCACATACCTGGACTTTGGTCCCTATGATAGGTGTGTAGGTGAACAGCAGAGTATTACATTTGAAGAAATGGAGGCACAAAGAGTTGACCCTAGAGCAGAGATAAGCAGGCTTTCAGAACACCCTTTCAGAAGTTGTATATCAAATTCCTGATAGTCCCCAAATTTGGCAAGGAAGGTTGATGGCTGGGGAAATTTGAAACCTGCCTCCTGCCTCTTTTAGTCAAGCACCTGAGTACAAGTCTTTTTAAGGGCTACCTGGAATAATGCTTGTCTTTCTTAGGAAACTCAGGGTCCTAGGATTATGCAGTAGCAATGAATCTGAGGGCAAGGGCTAGCACTTGGGTGGACTCTCCTTATAGGTATGCCCAGAGGTGACCCTGGTGCAACATCGATTGCTGTATTGGGTAGTAGAAGAATGTTTTTGACACAAAAAGACTTGGCTCAGAGGTCTGATCCTGCTGTTTACTAGTCATAGATCTCTTTCCTCGTTGGAATAAAACCCCTAATTTACAGATTTATAGTGAGGATTAAAGAAGATAAGAAAATTGTTTGTAAGCTGTGAAGCACATAACTTTTTTTGAAAGGAGGTTTGAGTAGAAATTAAGGACAGGCTTTGAAGTAATGAGCAATTTGACTCAGAGGACCTGGATTTTTTTATTATTATTATTTTTTAATCATGGCATTTTCAGTTGTACATAAAAGGGAACAGTACGGTGAACGTCCATGTACCCGTCATCTAGCTTCAACAATTACCAGCATCTTGTTGCTCTTGTTTCATCTGTCCCTCATACACAATTTTTGTTGTTGCTTTTGCTGGAGTATTTACAGCAGATCTTAGACATCATACGCTTTCATCCATAAATACTTCAGTGTATATTTCTAACAGATAAGAACCTCAAAAAAACCCCCACAAAACTATTTTAACCCTCTAAATTAACAATAATTCCTTATCTAATACTTAGAAGGAGCTGAATTTGAAACATAGCTCTACCACTCACCAGCTTTGTGTGTTAATCAAATTACTAGCTCTCTCTGAGCTTCTGGTTCCTTATCTGTAACATAAAGATAATACCTCATGAAGTTATTTTGAGCTTAAATGAAATAACATATAAAATGCCTAACATGAAGTTTCTCAGTAAATGGCCCAGCCTCTCTTCTGAGCCTCCTATGGCATGTGAATTAGAATTATGGGTTGCCTTCCTCCCTTCTTGAATATCCCAATGAGTAACAGTACTCAAATTATTGCCCACTAACCTAGTGAAATTTCTCATCATTGAGCTATTTGACTCTTCTGGTGAAATTCTGTTAGCAGTTGAAATCATGTCTGTTCTCCTTCTTTCCTGCAACATCATTATTCTCCTGTCTACAGGCTCATTCCAGTCAGCATATATATGCTATTATTTAATCTATTATTTTTTAAAATGACCTTGTCTTGACCACACTGTCTCTTCTAGTTACAACCCAATTTCTCAACTTCTTGAAAAAGTTGTTTCTACTCATCTACAGTTTTCCTGTCCTCTCCTAAACCTACTGCAGTGAGACTTTAACTCCATCACCGTACTGAAACTGCTGTTGTCAAAACTACCAAGTTTAATTCTTACTTGATCTTTTAGCAGCATTTGGTGCAGTAGATGCCTCCTTCCTTGAAATACTTTATGCTCTGCTTTCTAGGACACCACACTCTGCTGGTGTTCCTTCTACCTCCTTGGCTTCTTCTTAGTCTCCTTTGTTGGTTCTTCCTCATTACTCCTATCTCTTAATATTGGACTGCCCCATGGGATCTCTGCTCTTTATTCTCATTCTCTTGGTGATCTCATTCAACCTCATGACTTTAAATACCGTATATGTGCTGATGACTCCCAAAATTTTTATCTGAAACTCCAGGTTACTGCCTTATTTTGATACCTCCACTTACATATTTCATTGGCATCTCAGACTGAACTTGTCCTAAATCAGACTCCCTATTTCCTCTGCCCCTCTTGTTGTCTTCCACATCTTAGTAAATAGCAATTTCCTCCGTCTTTCCAGTTGCTCAGGCCAAAACTTGGAGTCATCCTTGACTCTCTTCCTCTCACACACATCTGACCCACCAGGAAGTCTTGCCAGTCCTTTCTTCAAAATATATCCAGACTCTGACCACTTTTCATCACCTCTACTGAGTTAAGTCTACATCAGCTCCTCTGAATTACTGCAGTAGCTCTTTTTGCTTTTGCCCCCTTATAGTCTGCTTGCGATACTGTAGCAAGAATGATCCTTTTAAAAAGGTAAGTCAGGTTTTTGTCTCCTTCTGGTCAGAACCCTCAGTGATTCCCCATCTTTTTCAGAGTAAAAGGTCAAGTCCTATCAAGGCTGTAAGTGATCGGATCCCTTCTTTCCTCTTTATTTGTTTGTTTGTTTGTTTATTTATTTATGGCTGCATTGGGTCTTCATTGCTGTGCGTGGGTTTTCTCTAGTTGTGGTGAGCGACGGCTTCTCATTGTGGTGGCTTCTCGTTGTGGAGCACGGACTCTAGGCACGCGGGCTTCAGTAGTTGTGGCTCGCGGGCTCAAGAGTGCAGGCTCAGTAGTTGTGGTGCACGGGCTTAGTTGCTTTGCGGCGTGTGGGATCTTCCCAGACCAGGGATCGAACCTGTGTTCCCAGCATTGGCAGGCGGATTCTTAACCATTGCGCCGCCACGGAAGTCCCCCTTCTTTCCTCTCTGACCTCTTACTTTTCTTTTAGCTTATTGCATTCTGGCCATAGTGGCCTTCTTCTTGTTCCTTTAACGTGCCAGGCATATTCCTGTCTCAGGTTCTTTGCATTTGCTGTTTGCCCTGCCTAGAATGCTGTTTCTCAGATATATGCGTGGCTCTATCCTTTTCAGGTCTTTGTGCATATCTCCCCTTTCCAGTGAGGCCTTCCCTTCCCACTCTGTTAAAATGGCAGTTCGTCCGTTTCTGGCCCTCCCTAGCCTCCTTTTCCCAGCCTCTTTTTCTGCATACCACTTAAACCATTTAACTTATAGTATATTTTGCTTGCTTATTTTGTTTATTGCCTTCTGCCCTTCATTAGTGTATAAGCTCCATAAAGGCAAGGATTAATGTTGGTTTTGTGTTCCGTGGATTCTAAAGCATCTAGAATAGTGCCTGGCACTAAGTAGGCACTTGAGTATTTTTTCGGTGAGCTATTCTTTTATTAGTTGTAGTCTATTACTTTGGTAAAGGATATTATAGTTGTAGTGTTTAGTTGGAATTTTGGTTTTTCCTATGGAATACTGTGCACCTTGACGTCTTTATGATGTATTTCTGATTCTTCTTCTGAATATCATTTCTTCAGACTGCTAATAGGCTTTATTATTTATTCGTTATAATTTTGAGTACTTGTTATGTACTGTGCTAGTTGCATTGGGGGATACAAAGATAAAGCATAGACCCTGAACTTTAAGAGCTTACGGTCTATGAGGGGAGGTAATGGTATGATTTTGAGATATCTATAAAATTTTTTTTAAAGTAAGTACTTAAAATGGTCCAGAAATTTAGAAGAGCAAGGAATTATTTCTGCTAAGGGGAATAAGGGAGAGACTTCAGAGAGGATGTGGTATGTGGTACCTGTGCTGAGTCACAGGAAAAAGTGGGATTAGATTATGAGATAATGCGGAAGAGAATTCCATACGGAGGGAACTGTGTAGGCAAAATAAGAATGCTCAACATTTCTATGGAAAAGAACAAGTGGTTCACTTAATTAAAGATAAGGGAATATGAAGGGAATTGGTAGAGTGTAAGTTTGGAGTGGAATAATGGGGTCACTGATAGAGGCCTTGAATGTAAGAATGAGGAATTCAGACTTTTTTCTGTTGACAGTGAGGCTTCAGTGAAAGGTTTTGATTGAGCAAGAGTGGAGGGCTGACATTATTAGAGCTACCTTTATGAATTTGACAACTTTATGTGAAAAGAGGCCAGAACAGATATACTGATTAAGATGCTATTGTAACAGTTTGAGGAAAAAACTGATAAAGGTAGTGCAAGTGGGTATAAAAAGGATGCCTTGGAACTGACGAAACTTGGTAACTGGATGTGAGGACTGAGCTCCAAGTCTGCAATGTTTCAACCTTAGTTGACAGGCCGGCTGGGGTGTCCTGAAGAGAAGTCGGGAAGCCAGGAGAGGTGGGATCAGGGACAGGTTTAGTTTAATTTTGGTATTGAGTTTGCAAGTGTGGTGGTGACACCAGGTGATTATTGTTCTGATAGAAAGAAAATCAGGAATCTTTTTATAAAGGATGTGCATCTGTGGCTTTGTGCCTTCATTTTGATACAACTAATGGCAGAAAGAGAAGTAAGATTCAATTCTGAATCTGTTATTGAGGTCTGAATCTAGATAATTGATTTGGGAAACTTCTGATAAGTCATCCAAACTTTTCTTTTTTTCTTTTTTTTTTTTTTTTGCGGTACGCGGGCCTCTCACTGTTGTGGCCTCTCCCGTTGCGGAGCACAGGCTCCGGACGCGCAGGCTCAGCGGCCATGGCTCACTGGCCCAGCCGCTCCGCGGAATGTGGGATCTTCCCGGACCGGGGCACGAACCCGTGTCCCCTGCATCGGCAGGCGGGCTCTCAATCACTGCGCCACCAGCGAAGCCCCAAACTTTTCTTTTGATTTGTAAGTGGCTCCACTTGTTTCACTAAGTTTGTTAGATAAGCTGCGCTGCGTCGTAAAGCACTTCAGCAGCTTGATACAACCTAAATGTTATCCTTTGAGTGTCCCTTTACTGCTGATTCATTGGCTGTGGATATCTAAGGAGTGTCTGTCTTACCCCTTTGCAAACAACAGATTGAGAGTTCTCGATCACTTTGTTGAGATCACTTTGAGTTAAAAGGTTTGCATGATCATGCCATAGCCTTCCTTTTTCCCTTAGGACTTAGAGGTGTGTTGGAGGAAGACAAGCCCTCTATGCTAATTAATGGCAGTTAAGGTGTTAGTTGCCAAACATTTCTTTAACAACCTACACTTAACAAAATACCAGAAGATATCAGAGGATTTAGCTTCTATTCCAGGCAAATTCAAGAACAGAATAAAGTCCTTTTAGATTTATATCCTTTTCAAGAGCCTTGTAGCAGTAGGAGTTCTTAACCCCAAGGTTATTTATAGGAAAAAAGAATTATTTGCAAAATACTGTTGATTAATGTATACAATTTTTATTTATAGGCTGTCTAATGATGCATGATATTTATATTTCTATACTTAATGCATTTTTATTTTTATTTTTAAAATAAATTTATTTTATCTATTTATTTTTGGCTGCGTTGGGTCTTCGTTGCTGCACGCAGGCTTTCTCTAGTTGCGGTGAGTGGGGGCTACTCTTCGTTGCGGTGCGTGGGCTTCTCATTGCAGTGGCTTCTCTTTGTTGCAGAGCACGGGCTCTGGACATGTGGGCTTCAGTAGTTGTGGCATGTGGGCTCAGTAGTTGTGGCTCGAGGGCACTAGAACGCAGACTCAGTAGTTGTGGTGCACGGGCTTAGTTGCTCCACAGCATGTGGGATCTTCCTGGACCAGAGCTCGAGCTCGTGTCCCCTACATTGGCAGGAGGATTCTTAACCACTGCATCACCAGGGAAGTCCCCTTAATGCATTTTTAAATAGTTGAATAAAAAGACATCATTGAGTTTGTTAGTTGAAAACTTGTAGTTCACCAGCTTGGTTTAGAATGACCTTGAGCTTACCACATTAGTCATCTCTGAATTCTCTTCCTTTGTGCTTAGATCATCATGTCAGTGAATATGATTTTGGCAATATCCTTATGGAGCCTGTTCTTGTTTTCCAGTAAATAGGCGTCAACAGGACCCAATTACCCAGAAATGAGAAAGTTTTCCTATTTAGCATAACTTACATTTTTCAGTCCAATGGAGGTGTGGTGGCTTTCAGTTTGTATTATATATGTTGTAGTTAATTTTGCAGATGTAGCATATATTGTAATTTTTTTTTTATCTAGGCAATTTTATTTCACATAATTTGTTTGCCAGGACTATAACGTGTAACATCTTAATCTTGTGAGGAACCTGTGAGATTCTTTTAGTCTTGCTTTGTTCTTTGACAGATGTAGAACTCAAGATACATCCAGAGTGGTTAAGGCACTTGTCCAAAATCACACACCTCACTGGTGGCAGAGTTGGGATGAGAAGTGGATTTCTTTTTTCTTTTTTTTCTTTTTTTTTTTTTT
>NC_041222.1:3622214-3643730 GCF_002837175.3 Physeter macrocephalus
GTGGGATCTTCCCGGACCGGGGCACGAACCCGTGTCCCCTGCATCGGCAGGCGGACTCTCAACCACTGCGCCACCAGGGAAGCCCGAGAAGTGGATTTCTTGACCTCCAGGCTTGGGATCCTTCCACCGAGTCAGGCTGCTGCATTAGAAATGTAGACCAGGGGCTTCCCTGGTGGCGCAGTGGTTGAGAGTCCACCTGCCGATGCAGGGGACACGGGTTCGTGCCCCGGTCCGGGAAGATCCCACATGCCGCGGAGCGGCTGGGCCCGTGAGCCATGGCCACTGGGCCTGCGAGTCTGGAGCCTGTGCTCCACAACGGGAGAGGCCACAACAGTGAGAGGCCTGCGTACCACAAAAAAAAAAAAAAAAAAAAAAAAAAAAGAAATGTAGACCAGAAAACTTTGAATAAACTTAGTTTAACTTGTAACATTGCTGGCACCTAATGACGGACGTTCAGTAGGAACAATTAGGGTATTTTTTTCCTTGTTCCTTCTGAAAATTAACATTTTTAGATTAATCATTTTAAAGTGAACAATTTGGTGGCATTTAGTACATTCACAGTGGTTGAGCAACCACCACCCTACCTAGTTCAAAGCATTTCCGTCACTCCAAAGTGAAACTCCTGACCCATTAAGCAGTTTGAAAATTTTTTAAGTGATTAAAATAAAAATCTTTAAACAATTAAAATAAAAATCTTTACTATGACCAGGTCAACGATAGCAGGTTTGTATTAGAGGTCACCCATCTCTGATTTTCCAGTGAGAAATAAAGAGAATCATCTTTAATGTTATTTAGTAGCAGCTGTTATTATACTTAGAAACAACAGCATTACAAAGAAAGTGTCAGGCACATAATGATTAACAGTACTAATAGCAGACAAGCATTATGCATATTATCTCTAATCTTCACACTAGGCTTTCAGAAAGGTTTCTGTATTTCAGATAAGAAAACTAAGGCTTTGTTCAGTAACTCTGAAATCACTTAACTGTTAAGTTGTGGACTTGGGATTTGAATCCATGTCTATTTGGTTCCAAAAGTTTGCAAAAAGCAGCAAATGGAAGGGATCATCTTCCCTGGTCCTAGGGGACCAAGACTGTTTTAGCAGGACAGCATATAAGGGAAGGGGAGTTGAGTTTGCTGGTCTTGTTAGTGTCTGCAGTAATAACCACTTTCTTCTGACCAATTGATATCCATATTCCATAGAGGAAAAGCAAAATAGGAAATAACCTTTGGAACCTTTGGAACTCTTTAATGGACATTATTATAAACAATTAGAAGAAATTGCATTGTAGCTACTGAGATGTGTTCTTAGAAATTCTATATTTCTTTTTTTCCTTTCCATTTATTTTTAGTGAATTGTTATTTGATTTTAAATCATAAGTTGATTTGCTTGAGTAATTAGTGATTAGTCATAACAGTATTGGAACTCAATTGACTTTCCATTTTAAGATACTTTAAAAAAGTGGTCGTTCACTTCCAAAGAAGAATAACTCAAATTGTGTGTGTTGAAGGATTTTGTAATTACACTTTTGCCCCTGTTGAAAAAAACCCTAATTGTATCTTTTTTTTTTTTTTTTTTTTTTTGGGTTTTTAAATTTTATTTCCTTGAGCCCAGCCGCTCTGCGGCATGTGGGATCTTCCCGGACTGGGGCACGAACCTGTGTCCCCTGCATTGGCAGGCGGACTCCCAACCAGTGGGCCACCAGGGAAGCCCTGTATCTTTTTTAAAGTTTGAAAGAACTTTAGTAGGCCAATTTTCAGTTATTCCCCTGGAAGTGGCAAGTCACCTCATAAACCTGTCACTTTTTACTGTGTTTTGAATGACGTGACTTCTCCTGAGTAATAGGCACTGGAGTAATTTGCTTCGATATGCTGGATTTTGGGTAAAAAGGATGTAAAAGATAGCTTCCTGGCTACTTTGGACAAAAGAGATTTTTTTTTAGGTTATGTGAGCATAAAAAGAATATAAGCTGTAGCAACAGCAGCCATCTCAAATGTCCTGAGTTTAAGTGTATTGATAGATGTCCAAAGAAGTATAGATTTTTGACAGTGACCTTGTGACTTTTGCTAATATCTAAACAGTAGGTACTTACATAAATGGATTTCAGGCTTTTAAAAACTTTTTATTTAAACTTTTAAAAATGCCCTTTTAACTTGGCTCAAATATTACACATCATTTTTCTCCTTTGACCAAGGGATGAGTTTTTTTCTCTCTGGAACCAGCAAAAACATGTCATAAAGAGTACAGACTTTGGAATTGGTCAGATTTCAAATCCTTTCTCTGCCACTTACTAGCTGTAAGACCTTCTCTCACCTTTAAAAATGAATATAATACCTCAAAACTCTGCAGAGTAGGATTAGAGGGTGATGTCTCTAAAGGGCTCAGCACAGTGTCTGGCACACATTAAACTGTTCAAATTGTAGTTTTTGTAGAAGTCTAAATTTTGCTAGCCTAGACAAATATCAATGCAATGCAAATACAGTAAAACCTTGTAATGTATACTGTTCTGCAATCAATACATTTCTTCTTTTTTTTTTTTATGTTGAAGGGCCATGTGTCAGTTTTCACAGCTTCCTGCAGCTTGTCCTCCTTTTCTCAGAAATGCTTGGCCAATATCTCCATTAATTATTGTATGATTTACCTCACAGAAGAGATGGTGCTCCCTATACAAGCTAATGATGAGGCATTTTCTCCTCATAGCAATCCTTCGCTGAGGTGTTCGTGTGTTGCACGCTAACAGGTTCTTACCACCTTCAGAGATGTCTGCTGGCTGAATGCCCAAGCTTATGTCAGAGAAGGAAGCTCTGGTTGCTTGGAATGAAAGAGGTACACAGTGCCTGCTTAGTGTTTATAGTATATTTTATGATGATTGTTAGTATTAAAGCATGAAAATCTATATCCTAGTCTATTAATGTTACTCATTACTTCCCCATTATTTGTTTCGCTTCTCTTGTTCGGTTCAGAAAAGCGTACAAAAGGCCTTTTACTCTAAACTGTAGGCTTGAAGTTGTGATGAATTATAATCTAAGAACATTAGTTATGGAGGGGACTTTGGAGATCGCTCAACTTACTCTTTTATCTTGTAGATGAGAAAACTGGCTGAGAGAAGTTGTGACTTGCTCAAGGATGCAGAGAGCAGGCGACAGGTCTGATTTCCAGTCTAGTGTTATGAGCTAACCTGGTAGAGTGGGGAAGAACACTGGACTTTGAGTCGCACAGTCCTGATTTTGAGTCCTGGTTCCACCATTTATTAACAGTATGACCTTTGTCAAGTGCATCCGAGTCTCTTTCCTGCCCTGTTATACTTTGTTTGCAGGGTTGTGAGGATTATGACGTAATGTAAGTAAAGCACAGTGCCCGGCATAGGCTGTGGACTCAATAAGTACTGTATGCTATGTTGTACTGTTTTTCTTGATTACTTAAAACAGGTCATATGGCTAAGTGATTATTCTTTATGAAATGGGAATCAGTGAGAATGGTTGATGTTTTTGCCAAATCCTTTCACTGAAAATCTAAGTAGTAGTTCATTGTAAGAGGACTGCTTACTGCAAAACGAGAGCAAAATTCATTTTGCGCTCAAGAGCTGCTCCGAGTCGTACAGTGTTGATGTGGTTCCTTCCTGGGAAATGTCTTCATTTCCCAGCGAAAATGGGCGTAGTATGGGGAACACCAAAATCAACCTACATGTAGTTAGGCTAGCAGTTCTCAAACTTACTAAACTTAAGATTCCTTTACACACTTAAAAATTATTGAGGACCCCAAAGATCTCTTGTTTATGTGAGTTACATCTGTTGAAGTTTATATTATTAGAAATTATATCAGCTAACAACGTATATATTTATTAATTCATTTAAAAGTAATAAATGTTAAATTATATATGTGTAAATATATTTTTTAAGATTTTAGGTTTTAAATTTTTGTTTCAAATTACAAAAGTAATACATGCAAATTAAAGTAATATAGAATCAAAAAAAGTAATATAGAATCAAAATAAAAAATGAAATTATTTAATTCCTGTCATATACAGACTGCAACCCCTGTGGTCAAGAGTTTAGCATGTATTCTTCCAGAACTATTACTGTGCAGTTATAAATTCTCTCTCTCTCTCAAACTACAAATGTTGATTGGTGACTTTGTTTAAAATAAAAATTGTATATATTTAAGGTGCACAACATGATGTTTTGATAAACATATACCTATTGAAATGATTATTGTAGTCGAGCTAATTACCATATCCATCTTTGGTATAGTTACCTTTTTTTTCTTTTGGTGGTGCGACCACCTGAAATCTACTGTCTTAACAAATTTCTAGTATCCAGTACAGTATTATTAGCTATAGCCATCAGGCTTGACATTAGATTACTAGGTTTATTCATCCTACATAACTATAACTTTGTACCCTTTGACCAATATCTACCCATTTCCCCCACTTCCCGCAAATGATATATTTTTAATGAAAAATAACTCTTTCCCAAAACACAAAATAATTTAGCAAGAAGAGTGGCATTGCTTTTACATTTTTGCAAATCTCATTAATGTATAGCTTAATAGAAGACAGCTGGGTTCTAATAGCTGCTTCTGCATTTAGTCTGTTGTGGTATGTTGTCCTGGTTGAATTTGGCTTCACACAGATTTGAATTTGAAACAGGGGAAGTGTATTTTAATAGCCTTTTCTGATAATTGTGGATATTCTTCTTTAATACTATACCAGTTCCTCTTTGGACTTCCCTAGTGGCGCAGTGGTTAAGAATCCACCTGTCAATGCAGGGGACATGGGTTCGAGCCCTGGTCCGGAAGATCCCACATGCCTTGGAGCAATTAAGCCCATGAGACACAACTACTGAAACCCACATGCCTAGAGCCCGTGCTCCGCAGTAAGAGAAGCCCGCGTACCGCAACGAGACCCAACTCAGCCACAAATAAATAAAATAAATAAATAAATTTATTTAAAAAAAAAAACACCAGAACTTGACAAATGGTAGTTTCTGAATGGAATTTGAAACCAGATCAGTGAGCTTTTCATATTTTGTCACATTAAAATTTATTGATCTGTTGAAAAAAAATTATTTATATTTCTGCTGCGTCCGGTCTTAGTTGCGGCACGCGGGCTCTTAATTGCAGTGCACAGCTTCTCTCTAGTAGTGTCGCGCAGGCTTATTTGCCCTGCAGCATGTGGGATCTTAGTTCCCCGACCAGGGGTCGAACCTGCATCCCCTCCATTGCAAGATGGATTCTTAACCACTGGACCACCAGGGAAGTACCTGATCTGCTGCATTTTGAATGGATCTTTATCCATACATAGTTTTGTAACATTGTTAACATTGGTCATTTGGAAGATGTTGGTTCACTGAATTATGTTGAGCTTCCAAATGTGATGCATTTCATTTTGTTATAGCTCTGTACATTATGTAGCCTCTGGAAAACTCTACGTTTGTGAGAGAATGAGAGTTAAAAAGGCATGTAATGCCTTAGTACTACTGTGAAAATACTTTTGGCCTTGTAGACCCCTAAAGGGTCTTTAAGACCTCCAGGGGTCCCTGGATCACAGTTAGAGAACTGTAAAGTTAGACAAATTGGTAAATTAAAGATAGTGACTAGATTTGCAGACTGCTGCTTAATAATGGGTAATCTGGAAATTAAGATGGAATGGATTGTTGTATAAGTCTCAGAAACTGTCTTTTTCCTTGCGATAAGAAGTGGCCTAATTTTGAAATGCAGTGAATTGGTCATTGAATATTTAAGTGCTTTTTATAGATAAGACTTTGTGTTAAGGTACTACTAAAGTGTGCATTATGAAAATGGATTCCTTCTCTTCAGTAGTTTATAGTCTAACTAGAGAGGTTAGACATACAATTTCATGACAAGATAACTAATGCAGTGTTCTCTGTAACAAGTGTGACATACAGTGTTGGGTAGAATGAGTTTTAAATAGGTGAGGGAGGGACTTCCCTGACAGTCCAGTGGTTAAGACTTTGCCTTTCAATGCAGGGGGTTGCAGGTTCGATCCCTGGTCGGGGAGCTGGGATCCCACATGTCTTACGGCCAAAAAACCAAGACACAAAAAACAGAAGCAATATTATAATATTGCTACAAATTTAATAAAGACTTAAGAAATGGTCCACATCAAAAAGAAAAATCTAAAAATAGGTGGGGGAAAGAGGAGGCCATTGTCTTTATGGGGGAAAAGTGTAGTGCTTATTCAGATAGTCATAATGTCAGGCTAGACTGGAGAATTCATATAGAATAATTAATCTAGGCCTGCAAAATTAAATTGCAGTTTATACTTTTATTCTCACATTGTTACCCTATTTTTTTAGGATTGTATGTTTTACAGTATTTTTATACCTTCTTATTTGTCTTTTAAAAAAAACTAATTCACTGTGATGTGGGTAGGACTAGTTATCTATCAAACATCTATGGAAAAGTTATAACTTTGATAAATAAGAAAACAAGATGAAGTAAAATGTGCCAAGAACAGTAGATATGAGTAATATGTTATTGACACATTAGAATGTATATATATTTTATATATTCTCAGAATAGAATGAAAAATATTCAGATCCCTTTCTTTGGGGCAAAAGTATGTATGTATGGGTATACACAGTAAATATCTCCACTCAAGACTTTCCAGGAATATTTTAATGCTGCCTAAAGTACCTTGTGTACACCCTGTGCTTGGTTCTTCCCTTATTAGGTGTTACAAAGATTTTTAAAAAATTTATAAAGTGCCTAGCACGAGAAGGCACTCATATGGCAGCTATTATTATTGCTGTTGTTGTTATTATAGCTTTTTCAATTCAGAGTTATCTCTAATGTACCCCTTAGATAAGACATCAGACTTCTCAATAGTGTGAGTGTTCTGACTAGTCCCTTTGTTTGAATATAGTAATTCAACTATGTTGGCCTCCATTTATGGAGTGCTCATCACTTTTTCAGGCACTGTGCTAAGCACTTTACATGTGTTGCTTCTTTAGATCTTTATAACAGTTTCACTGTGAGGTGAGTAGTGGTGTTTCCATTTTATAAATGAAAAAAGTGAGGCCTGGAATGGTTAATTGAGCAAGGTACTTACTAGCTAAGAAGTTTTGTAGCTGGGATTTGAACCCTCGTCTGTCTCGAAAGTGAATTTTACATTTCTATTTGGGCAATAACTTTTAAGGAAATATTTTTGGATTGTAGTGGGAATTTTGCTATTTTTCAATGGACAGCTATTTTAAGGGGGAGGATGGTAGTTGGATGGTGGTTATTCTCCTTTAAAGGTATTGATTGGTATTTGGATTCTAAACTTAAAAAATTATTTTTACTTAGTTGCATGATGAAATTATGGTAAAATAGTAATGAATTGAAAATTGAATTTTTCAATTTTTTCAAATTTCAATTGAAATTTTTGCTGTGTTGGTGAACAGTTTGTTTGTGGATTTTTACAGCTTGTTTTAGGCCAAGAATTAACTTACCTTTACTGTCTAATAATTACTCTTTGTTTGAATAATATGGTTATAGTCACATTTGAAAGAGTATTGTGGCTTACAGAGCTGGTTTGAGGGAAAAAAATTCATTTGTACTGGCAGTCAGCCAATATTTTATAAGCTACAATTTTCTTTTGAATAGCTGGTGGTTTGTAGCTCCATAATTTGTGGTTCTTCTGAACTTGTAAAAAGATTACACATATTTAAAAATGACCTTATAACTTTAATGTTTTAAGCAACATACAGCTGTCGAATTCTGTAATGGTATAGGGTTCTTGTGTTTTTACTTAATTTACCTGGGCTGAGAATCTGTTTTAAATTAATAATTTATACAGTGGAATTCCGCCCCCCCTCCCAAACCTCCAAACAAACCTAAAACCAAAAGCTATCTGGGTAATGTAACAGGCAGTTAAAGGCAAAGGAAATGTGAATCTCTCTACATCAGTCTGCCAAATCCTTGCAGGATCCATGCTATTCCATTTCCTAGACATTGCTACTCGGATGTGTTAAATTATGTGGTATGTGGGTTTGTTTGGGTGTGTTTAGTGTTCCTGCATGACATTTAGTTTTATTTATTTATTTATTTATTTATTTTTGTGCTACGCGGGCCTCTCACTGTTGTGGCCTCTCCCGTTATGGAGCACAGGCTCCGGACGCACAGGCCCAGTGGCCATGGCTCACGGGCCCAGCAGCTCCACGGCACGTGGGATCTTCCCGGACTGGGGCACGAACCCGTGTCCCCTGCATCGGCAGGCGGACTCTCAACCACTGCGCCACCAGGGAAGCCCACATTTAGTTTTAAATCGTTTTTTTTGTGATGCTGCCACTGCTGCTTTTTCACATGCAGGTGTAAAAGAGCACTTCATTTGAAATACTTCGTGTTCTGTGCCTTTTTCTCATGGTTTGTGTGTAGGTAGTTAAATTTGTGAAAGTCATGAGATTTTTTCAAATCCTTCCTATTGATTTTAGGTTAAATCTTAAATGGAATATGGTAACCTTTTTTGCTTGAAAGATTTTGGAAAGCCAGATTAGTTAGTTCCATTTTTACATCTGTAGAAGTTTCACAGATGAAAGTGAACCTAGAATTCAACTTCTGACTCAAACTCCATTACCAAGGAAGGACGTTATTTTAAAATATACCATAATGAACTGTTATCTTTCTTGGGCTAATTCTTTGAGTCTTCTGTTTTTGGAAGGTGGGTGAGATTTGCGTTAAAGTTTCCACTTATCAGTGGAATGATTTTGGTAGCTAAGATTTTAGCAAATTGTTAATGGCCAGATCCTTGTTAACACTTGTTAATAATCTTGGCATGCTAATAAGGGTTGCTTTTTTTGTTTGTTTGTTTGTTTTTGCAGTAAGCGGGCCTCTCACTGCTGTGGCCTCTCCCGTTGCGGGGCACAGGCTCCGGACGCGCAGGCTCAGCGGCCATGGCTCACGGGCCTAGCCGCTCCGCGACATGTGGGATCTTCCCGGACCGGGGCACGAACCCGTGTCCCCTGCACCAGCAGGCAGACCTTCAACCACTGCGCCACCAGGGAAGCCCATAAGGGTTGCTTTTGAAAAGACTCTCTTACTCTGGCAAATACTGATGCTCAATCTTAACTGCACATTGGAATTATCTGAGAGCTTAAAAAAATGCAGATGCCTGGGTTTCACCTTGAGGGAGTCTAATTGAGTTGGTCTAGGATACTGCCTAAGCATTGGAACTTTTAGAGGTGATTCTTATGTGAACCTGAGGCTGAGACCCACTGCTCTGGGAAATTTGTCAGCCCACCCAAGGGGAAATACTTGATTTTGGAGAGTATATCTTTATCTTTGGAGCATAAAAAACTTCTTTTTTTGAGATAATTGTAGATTCACTTGCTGTCGTAAGAAATAATAAATTCATTAATAATCCATCAGTATAATTTGGTAATTTCAAGAATGTTATAAAAGTGGAATCATATACTATGTAATCTATTCAGATTGGCTTTTTTTTTACTTAGCGTAATTCCATTGATATCCATCCAGGTTGTTTCAGTAGTATCAATAGTTTGTTCTTTTTTATAGCTGAGTAGTATTCTATGGTAGGTAGGTATGTCTCAGTTTGTTTAATTGGGGGACGTTTAGATTGTTTCCAGTTTTTGGCTGTTACCAATAAAGCTGATGTGAACATTTGTATACAGGTTTTTGTGTATACATTTTCATTCATCTGGGATTAACGTCCAAGAGTGCAATTGCTTTGTTGTGTGGTAAATATAATAGTTTTGTAAGACACTGCCGTACTTTTTCAGAGAGGCTGTAGCATTCCATTTCCACCAGGAAATGTATGAGTGGATCAGTTTCTCTACACCTTTACCAGCATTTGATGTTATTACTGTTTTTTAAGGAAAATTAACAGACTTTATTATTTAGGGCAGCTGTAGGTTTACAGAAAATTGAACAGATAATACAGAGTTCCCATATGTATCTTCCTTCCTCACTGGTTCCCCCTTTTATTAATATCTTGCAGTAGTTAAATTGATGGACCAATATTGGTGCATTATTAACTAAAGTCCATAGTTTACATTAGGGTTTACTCTTTGTGTTGTTCATTCTATGGGTTTTCACAAGTACGTATACATCCACCATATCATACAGAATAGTTTCACTGTCCTAAAAAAATCTCCTGTGTTCTACCTATTCATCCCTCCCCCACCCCCAGCCCCTAGCAACCACTGATCTTTTTCCTGTCTCTTAGTTTTCCCTTTTCCAGAATATCATATATCTGTGGGTTATTAACCTTGGAATTTCAATCTTCAGTTGGTTGAATCCACAGATGTGGAACCCAACGGGCTTAAGCATAGTGGATACCAAGGGATGACTGTAATTGGAATTATATGTTTATATAGCCTTTTCAGATTGGCTTCTTTCACTTAGCAATATGCATTTAAGGTTCCTCCATGTCTTTTGGTGGTTTGATAGCTCATCTTTTAAATTGCTGAATAATGTTCCACTGGGTGGATATATCACAGTTTGTTTATTTATTCACCTATTGAGAGACATCTTATTTCCAGTTTTTGAAAATTATGAATAAAGCTGCTATAAACATTTGTGTCCAGGTATTTGTGTGGACATAAATTTTCAACTCATTTGGGTAAATATCTAGCAGCGCGATTCCTGGATTGTATGAGACTGTACTTAGCTTTGTAAGAAACTACCAAATGGTTTTCCAAAGTGGCTGTACTATTTTTCATTCCCACTATTTTGCAATGAATTATTATTTTTTTTAGCCATTCAGATCAATATGTAGTGATATCTCATTGTGGCTTTAATTTGTATTTCTCTGATGGCTAATGATATTGAACATCTTTTTATGTGCTTATTTGCCATCTATATGTCCTTTCTAGTGAAATGTCTTTTACTCATTTTCTAGTTGGATTGCTTGTTTTTGTTTTTTTACTGTTGAGTTTTAAGCATTCTTTGTATATTTTAGATAGAAGTCTTTTGTTGGATATATGGTTTGCAAATATTTTCTCCCAGTTTTTAGCCTTTTTTTTTTTTTTAAATCTTCTTAACCGGGTCTTTCATAGAACAAAGGTTTTTAATTTTGATGAGGTCCAGTTGAGGTTTCATTTTACAGGTCTTGCTTTTGGTGTCAAATCTGAGAACTATAGACCTAGCTCTGTGTCCTGAAGATTTTCTGTAGTTTTACATTTAGGTCTGTGATCCATTTGAATTAGTTTTTTTGTATAAGATGTGAGATACAGATCAAAGTTCTTTTTTTTTTTTTTTTTTTTTTTTTGCCTATGAATGTCCAATTCCGCCAGCATCATTTGTTGAAAAGGCTATCCTTCCTCCATTGAATTACTTTTGCACCTTTTTCAAAACTCAGTTGGACATGTTTGTGTAGTTCTAATACTGGGTCTCTATTCTGTTCCATTGATTTATGTGTATTCTTCTGTGAATACCATAGTCTTTTTTTAAAAAAATATTTATTTATTTGGCTGCATCTGGTCTTTTGGCGCAGTTGTGGCACGCGTGATCTTTTGTTGCAGGGCGTGGGCTCTTTGTTGCAGCACGTGGGCTTCTCTCTAGTTGTGGTGTGTTGGCTCCTAGTTGTGGCACACGGGCTCCAGAGCGTAGCTCAGTAGTTGCGGCACATGGGCTCTCTAGTTGTGGCTCGCGTGGTCAGTAGTTGCTGCGTGTAGGTTTAGTTGCCCGCGGAATGTGGGATCCTAGTTCCCCAACCAGGGATCAAACCGTGTCCCTTGCATTGGAAGGTGGATTCTTAACCATTGGACCATCACGGAAATCCTCCCCATGCAGTCTTGATTACTGTAACTATATAATAAATCTTTAAATTGGGTGGAGTGACTCCTCACTTTTATTTTTTTTCAAAATTGTTTTAGCAATTCTAGATCTTGTGCTTTTCCATACAAATTTTAGAATAAGTTTGTCTGTGTCTAAGAAAAATATTGATAGGAATTTCATTAAATCTACAGATCAGTTTGGGGAAAATTGACAGCTTTATTATGGTACATCTTTACCATTCGTTTTATTTATTTGTTTATTTTATAATTTATTTATTTATTTTTGGCTGAGTTGGGTCTTCGTTATCGCACGCAGGCTTTCTCTAGTTGCGGTGAGTGGGGGCTACTCTTTGTTGTGGTGCACGGGCTTCTCATTGCGGTGGCTTCTCTTGTTGCAGAGCATGGGCTCTAGGCGCACGGGCTTCAGTAGTTGTGGCGCGAGGGCTCAGTAGTTGTGGCTCGCGGGTTCTAGAGCACAGGATCAGTAGTTGTGCCGCGAGGGCTTAGGTGCTCCACGGCATGTGGGATCTTCCCGGACCAGGGCTCGGACCCGTGTTCCCTACATTGGCAGGCGGATTCTTAACCACTGTGCCACCAGGGGAGTCCCACCATTCATTTTAAATAGATTGGAATGAGATTAGAGAAGAGGAGTTCTGTAGAAAAAGTACTCACACTACTTCAGTTGGGTGGAGAGATTTGTTTATAACTAGCAAAATGTTAACTTTTTAAGCGCCCCCCCCTTTTGGTGCTAAAAAACACCATTAATAGAGTGATGGAAATGGAAGTAATTGTTAATTTACTCATAAATATATTCACTCAACACCTTTATGAATATCTATTGTGGGCCAGGCACTGTTTTAGGCTCTGCAATACAGTGGTAAATAAGATAGGCAAGGTCCTTACTTTTGTTGACCTTGTGTTCCTGTGTGGAAATAGAAAACAAATAATCAAGAAGTGCATCAGTTAAGTGCTATGCAGAGAATTAAAATACAGGTTGATATTAAGATAGGCAAGTGATGGGGTGGCTAGTTGATTGGATGATCAGGGAAGGCCTCTGAAGAGATCCTGTTTATGGTTAGATCTGAAGGTTAAGAAACAGTCAGCCTTAAAAAGAAAAGGAAGACTCTTCCAGTCAGAGGGGACTGCTAGTGCAGTGCAGGGACACAATTGGTATGTGGGAGGAACCAAAAAGGAGGACAGGGTAATTGAAGTGTAATAACCAAGAAAAAGAGAGAGGAGGAGTGAGAGAGCGAGATACAGATGAGAGTTTGGTGAGGTAGGCAGGGCCCAGATCAGCTGAGACTTTATAAACCTGGGTGAGGAGTAAGTATGATTTTTATTCTAAGGATGATGAGAAGCCATTGGAAGATTTTGAATAGGGGAATGAACAGGTGTGATGTTTTAGACAATGACTCAGTTGTTGTTTGGAGAAAGGATTGTACATTGGGGCCAGAATAAAAGCAGGAAGATGATAAGGAGGCTGTTCCAATTTAGGTGAAAGATGATGCTAGAAAAAAGATTCAGGGTATATTTTAGAAGTTGAGTTATAAGATATATTGATATTCTACGTCAGGACTGAATTTTTCTCTTTTAGAGCTTGCATGCATGGTTATTACTTACTGTTTAGTGAGATGGTTAAGACTTGGGAGAGGAGTAGGTTTTTGGAGGAAAAATTTCAGTGTTTTTCAGTGCTGTCAGGCATCAGTTGGTTAGAGAAGTCTAGAGTTCATGTAGAGGCCAGGATTATAGGTATAGTGTGCTGATCTGTATATAGACATTATTTAGAGTCATGAAACTGGGATAGGCCACTGAGAAGAAAGTATGATGAAAGACAAGAGGGCCAGGACAGAGCCTTGGGAGCACTGGAACATTATGAGGTCTGGAAGAGGTGGAAGCAGAGCCAGCAAAGACTAAGAAGGTTTAGTTATTGGTGCCTGGCTCTTTAGTTTGCTCCCTTGAATTCATAGACTTGATAACATTAAAGAAAATGCAGTATCCCTAGATTTTGGTGTGGTGGGCAGACAATGCTTAGAATTTTTATATGTAACAGTATAACAGTTTCATCAAGAAAGCATCATGTATGTATACAGTGTATATATATATTCACATATATATGACAATTTTATATATACATATATAAAACAATTAAGTAACTGCTCCGGGTCTAGTGTTGTGCTAAAATTAGGGGTGACAACAAAGGAAGTGTAAAATATAGACCTTGCTTTCATTGAACTTTGATGAAAAGAGAAGTGAAAAAAGGTAATTAAGTGTAAGCTATGGTAGTTGGAGAGGATTTCTTAGAGGAGTTGGGGCTTAAAGAGTAAGTAGGACTTAAGTAGGCAGAGGAGAAGCGCAAATCCTGGTAATAGAATAGATATGGTGGAAGGAAAATTGGCTTTTTAGGCAGAAGACTTGGTTTGAATGTTTTCTCTATCACTTAATAGCTTTGAGACTTTGGTTTAGTCCCTTTGAGCCTGTGTCCCCCTTGGGGGCATAACTGCCTCCTCAGGGCTGCTGTGAAGATGAAGACTGTATAGGTTACTTCCACTGTAATAGTAATGCATTAGTTCTGTTGGATGGCTGGTTCATAGATGCTTTTTTTTATTAACATGCTTCATAAATTCAAATGTGTCATTTAGCAATTTGTATTTATCAAATATTTTATAACTTTCAATTAAAAATTATTTACGGGGCTTCCCTGGTGGTGCAGTGGTTAGGAATCCGCCTGCCAGTGCAGGGGACACGGGTTTGAGCCTTGGTCTGGGAAGATCCCACGTGCCACAGAGCAGCTAAGCCCATGAGCCACAACTACTGAGCCTGCACTCTAGAGCCTGAGAGCCAAAACTACTGAGCGTATGCGCCACAACTACTGAAGCCCAGTGCCCAGAGCCCACGCTCTGCAACAAGAGAAGCCACCGCAATGAGAAGCTCGCACACCGCAACAAAGAGTAGCCTCCGCTTGCTGCAACTGGAGGAAGCCTGTGCACAGCAACGAAGACCCAACGCAGCCAAAAATAAATAAATAAAAATAAATAAATTTAAAAATTATTTAGAGTGCCTAGCTCAGCGTGAGGCATTCAGTAAATTGTAGGTGATAATCATTATTGTTACTCAGCTCAGGCTGTAAGAATAGCATGGCAAAACAAGATGACAGTCCCTGCCATTCAGGAGTTTTGCTCTTGGTGTTAAGTCATACTCATATGAATGTAAAGCATTAAATGCTCTGGAGTCTAAATTTGTGGTTACAGGTACAGGTAAAGAGGTCAGGATAAGCATCTTCCCTAGGCCTCATTGTGGCAGTGACACTAAATGTGACCGAGGAAAAAAATTAAGATTTGGATAGGCAGAGAGGGCAGGGTAGGCATTCTGTATACTAAGAGGACTTTTATTTTATATATTTTATTTCATGTATTTATATTTAGGGGTAGCAAAGCATAAATGTTACTGTCACTGCTGAGGAAATCATTAGTAGCACTTAAAAGATTCTCATTCTAAAAGTTGTGTAATGTTTTAATTGAATTTACCTTCTTCCTTATACAGTTTATTGAATTTGTGCCTGCTCTCCAGATGGCATTATAGTGTAGAATTTATTTTTGGAGTGTCCTTTTTAAAAATATGGAATTGCTTTTATGATGTACCTAGGTTTAATGTCTGTTACCAGTTTTTGCTTGTATGTGTATAAAAAACAAAACTATTTTATGCTGTAAGATTTATTGTTACAAAGGCAGGGCAGATTTCTGAAGTTTCCTTGGTAATCTCCCTTCACATCTTTGGATTATTTGTTTCTCAACTGTTTATAAATTCATGTGCATATGTGGGCTGCTAGGATGACTCTGTTTTGGAAGACAGTGCCATTAGAGTCCCTGTACAGCCTGTCCTGAAATTGGTTTGTCTTAATACAATGCACTGTTCTCTCTCGGTCACTGTAATGGTTTGCAAATTGCCAGACCCCAGGTCATGCTTCTTGAATACAGCTGTCTTTCTTGATTTCTGGAAGTGAAATGAATGGCATCCTACCTCCTAGTCAGCAAGGAGCTCTTAATTTGCCTTTCAGAGAATCTAGGTTTAATTGCATATCTACTAGAATACTTTGCACCACTAACTAGACTATAGAGAATCTTTGATAGCATACCAGTAACCTTCCTTACTGATACGTGATCAGCTCAGTGAAATTGTACAGAATAATGATGCTTTTTTAGTTTTAATAATAAAAGCTGACATTTACTGAGTGTTCTTGTGCCATGCACTCTGCTAAGCAGCTTTAAAACATGGAATTTTTTTTTCACTTAAACATCACCACACGTAATGAGGTGAGTACCATTTTATTCCTACTCTACATGTGAGACAGAGAGGTTAATTTCCTGTCCCAACGTTATACACTTACCAAGTGGTAGAGCAGGGATTTGAACCTAGGCAGTCTGATTTCAGGGCCAATTCTCTTATCCACCGTGCTTTACAGTCTTCTCAGATAATGTCCATCTGGGAAACTGTCATATTGGGAATTTTATCTTTTATGTGTTACTTTGTGGGAAGGCATTGGAAGCTTGTTAAGTTCTTGTTACAGGGATTTTTTAGTTGCACCCATCACCTTGTGTGAGGGGTTGGCCATTGTATTAGTTAAGTAACCCCAGCTGCTGAATTAGAGCCCTGAAATACGTTGGCTGAAATGCCAAAATACAGGACATAATAGCCCAGAGCAGGTGTCCACCTCAGCATGTGGCTTTCCTTTATATAGGCATTTAGGGACCTCAGACATTAGGGCTGATGGAGATTCTACCATCTTTAGTGCCTGGTTTCCAAGGTTGTTTTTGTTGGAAGCATTCTCTAAGTAGGTGAGGTGGACGTTGCAAATATAATTTCTGCCCACTTTGATTGCTGAGGGCTTAGTCTCATTGCCTTATCTAGCTGCAGAGGGATTGGGAAATGTCACATCCTTTCTCCTTGCTGATTAGGAGGTAGGATGCCATTCTGTAGTATTTTGAGTATTTCGTCAGTGTTGAAATGTTCTTGGGAGGAGTTCATTTTCAGCTACAGAATGTGAAGGTGGGGAACCTTTTCCCAGCTACAACTCTCTTACTTTGGAAGAAACAGTGGATTTTGGTGGATAGTTAGCAGTGTGCTCCACAGTTGTAATGCTGTAGATTTCTATAGGAATGCCAGAGCAGCCTGGTGCTAACGTTTACAAAGTATGCTTCCACACATACAACTCTTGCTTCTTGGACCAGCTCTGTGGGGTAAGTAGATAAAGCAAATAGTGGTATTCCCATTGCAAATGAGAGAACTGAGACTCGGGTGATTAACATTCGAGGAAACCAGCTAGTAAGTTGTAGAACTGGGACTTAAATCCAGATCTCATGGCTTCAAAGTCAGTGCAGTTTGTGTAACACACCATTTTGGGGGCAGAAAATGCTATCCAACATTTTTTATGCTTACTGCTATCACTGTTCTTACATCTTTCCTTAACAGTGTGTCCAATATAATATTACCTATGTCCAGTAAAATATACTGACAAATTACTGGTCCAATTTGGTCTTATTTTGAAGATTCAGAAAGTACATCAAGAACTTGCATTGCTTCATTGTCATCATTACATTCATAAATGGCATCATAGTTTAGGTATGCCAGTTAATGAAATACCAGGCAGCAGAGGTTTTACTCTCTTTAGAAGTTACATTTTATAGCCTTGCTTCTGGTAGATACAATGATGTGTAAAATGAGCAAAGGAAATAAAAAAGAAAATAAAAAACAGAAATAAAATAATTGCGGCAGTTACATTTTCTCTCAGTAGGAAAAATGTATTCCTTTTGAAACAGTGCTTATCTATGTAATTTCACAGATAATTTTGCTGTACTTACTATGTGGTGAAAAACATTTTAGTACATGCTACTCAAGAAATTGGGAACATTTTCTGCTTTGTAGCAGTGAGGGCCTTTTTCCTTGCTGACACACTACAGGTAAGATGCCATTCTGTAGTATTTTGAGTTTTTCATCAGTGTTGAGATGTTCTTGGTGAGGTGATTTCAGCAGCAGCGCTTGTGGGAATCTGATTTAGGGGTTGGAAGCTGTGGACTACGATAGAATGTTAAGTATTTGTACAGATGGATTATTAATCAGAGAGTAAGCTGGAGACTTCTACACATCCCCATTTTAATATAACAGAGACAGCAAGCTCATTCTGGTTGACTTATTTTTGGCTATTTTTCTTGGAACCCTTGGAATTATTTCAGAGGAGGTGACTTTAGTGCAGCTGAATTTTAATAAATAGAAGTAACATGATTTAAATTTATTTTACATGTAGCAAACTACCCTTTCAGCATTCCTTACAGCTTTAGTTTTGTTATGAAAGGGACAGAGATCAGACAAAGAAACACCATTCTGTTTGCATCTGACTGGTGATCTGTAGCTCTACGGGATAAAGTGTATTTTGCTGAAGTTGTACCTTAGGGATCCAGTCTTTGCTTAGATTTTCAGTTGTCTGACAAAATATGAATAGAAATATAGTAATTGCATCATAATTCACTGAAGCCTAACTGCAGTCTTTATACAATACAGACTAGCATTCCTTGAATGCTTTTGCAAGAATAAATAGTTATCCAGATCTGTAACCCATTATTTTAGTGTATACACTCTGAATAAAAAGATAAGATTAAAAAATAGGATGAATTAAGGCTTATCCTCCAACTTCTGTAGCTTTGATTTATTCACTTTTGGGGAAAGTACATGTTAAACTTTGACCTTCTATCACAGACAAGGAATGCAGGCAAATGTACTGCTAAAATTCTGTCAGTGCCGCTTTATTTGCCTAAAATGGTGAGACAGCACTTTCAGGCCATTTTAATGAAGTTCAGTTACAGTGAATGACACGGTATGTCATTTGAATCCTGGTCATAATATGATTCTTGTATTCACTTGTATTTATAATTTGAATGAGTAGTACAAAAAAATTAAGCCAGTTGGACAAATACAAAATATTTAAGCTGAGATGAGGCACTTCATGTAATATTACTCTTCGAAGAAAAAGATCTAAGACTACAAAGGAGGATGGAAAGAGCGCTGGGCTCTTAGTCATGAGTCCAGGGTTTGAGTTTGAGCCTTGCTAAAAAGTTGTTTGGTGACTTCGGGCAAGATACTGCACCTCTTTGGGTCTTAGTTTTCTCTTTGAGAAATAAGGATCTTGTATTAGTCTTTTTGACCATTTTCAGCAGTTTGTGACTGTGATTTTATGATTCTTATCTCCTTATTCTCCTATTGTGTTTTTCTGTCTTGTCAAGAGAAGGTTTACGGTATAAAGCTGCTAGCTCTTTTTCTTTTGTCTTGATGAATGGTCTTGATAGTAGAAAACATGATTTGAATTTTCCCATCTAGCTTTATTGTGTTTTCTAAAACTAGTTTTAAAGGAGGCATGAAATTAGAAGTATTTAGTTTTACCTTTTAATTGTGCCTCACTGCTGTCATAAAACAAGCATGTGAACTGGAAGGACAAAACACTTTTAAAACCTCTTAATCAGTGAAAGAAAGGAAAACACCTAGGTACCTATTGTATCTATTAAAGTCCTTTGAAATTTCATTTTAAGGCAGAGAGCAATACAATCAGTTAATGTGAGTATATGTATAGACTTTGTCTAAGTCATTGCAGATGTATTGCTGAAAAATGTTTTTCTCTAAGCATTTTGTTATTAAAGTTTAAACTTGCAAAAAAGTTGAAGGAATTGTACAGTGAACACCTATATATTCTACAGTTAGCTCAACCTCAGCAATTAACATTTTCTTTTATTTGCTTTATCATGTTTATCCATCTATCAGTCCATCTTATTTTTGATGTATTTCAAAATAAGTTGCAGACATTCTTACAGTTTATTCCTAAGCACTTCGACATACATGTAACTAGCTGGAGTTCAAACTTGTTACACTTTTTTAAAAGTTAAAATTTACATATGTAAAAATGCACAACTCTGCTATGGATGGCATTTATTAATTGAGCACATGACATTTCCAGGGCCTGTGCTAGGCTGGCAGATAGATAGAAGAAACAGCCTCTGCCTTCATGGTGTTAATAGGAGAGATACATATAAGAAAGTAAATTCAGTATTTCTTGGACCTTTTAGTTGCAAGTAATGGAAATCTGTAGGATCTCAATATAGGTCTTGCTTTCAAAACTCAAGGGCAGGAATCAGAGGGGCTTCTAGGAATAACTGGAACCAAGAACTGGAAGGCCGATAGGACTGTCACTTCTTACCTCTGCTTTACTCTGCCCATCTGTTCCTTTCTCTTTGGAGATCTGCTCTCTTCTCTTTTTAGTACATATGGTAGAATATGGCTTCTTCCATAGCCTTTCTTTTAAAACTAACAGTTCTCAGCCACACAGACACCAATTTTCTATTTTAATTTCAATTCCAAATTCCTGGGAGGGGGAATCTGATTGGCCCAATCTGGTTCACCTATGCTTGAGGGCAGAGTTTTGAAGTACATACCTCCTGTTGGAAGCCTACCTTTGTGTAAGGAGCTAAGTAATGGGGATAGAAGAGACTGTTCCCGGAGCAAGCGTGGGGCTGTTGTAAGGAGGCTGACATTGAAAAATGTTTCTAACTACAAGTGTGATAAATAATTCTACAGACAAGCACAGTGTACAGAAATAGCATAGAGGGGGAATGAATCACTATTTAGGGGTGGAGTGGTGGTCAGAGACAGCTTCCTGAAGAAATTGGTGACTGAGTTGGGTTTTGACAGATAAATTCAAGTACAGCAGTGGGAAAGGATATGTGCTACAGAAGAACAGCAGTAGAAAGATAGGAAATGGCATAGTGTGTTTAGGTAATTGTAAGCACATTAGTACATTTGTAGTATACTTTTTGAAGTGGGGCAGGTTTGTTAGCGGCAGGGGAGAGAGAGAGGTAGGTAGGGAGATAGATAGATAGATATTTAGGTATTTAGGTAGATCAGGGCCAGTTCAAAGGAGAATCTTACCTTGCCTAAGATACGGGAAACCAGGAGGAGTAGATGACGATCAGATTTATTTTCTTAAGCGATCATTTCATTGGCTAAACTGGAGGCAAGTTCATCCTCATGAGAGCCTGCACTAAGAAAATGGCAGTGAAAAAGAAGAGGGGAGATATTTAGGCAGTAAAATCTTCAGTACTTGGGATTTATTGAATGTAGGGGGAGAAGGAAAAATCTTAAGATGATGCCCCCTGGTCTTCTGATGGTGACTGGACGAATTGGGATACCAGCCAAGATAAGAAATATAGGATACTGAGGTGCTGTTGGTTGTGCATTTCTTGATCTGGCTGATAATTACAGGCGTAATTTTTTAAGACTGTTAAATTGTGCATATATGTTTTATGCATTTTTCCGTACATAAGTTATATTTCATAATCTAAAATGTTACAGAATAAAAAGAAACAGAAAATATGCTTTGGGAAAAAGATGCTGACTTTAGGATTGGACATTTGCATTTGGGGCGTCCATGCGACCTTCCAGATGGAGATGTGTAGAAGGCAGTTGGATATGAAATTTGAAGTATGGAAGAGAAGTATGGGCTGCCAATGAAACGATTAGATTAGGTTTGTAGTTTGCCTGCCTGGCTGTGAGTTAGGATCTCCTGGAGAGTTAAAAAAAAAAAAATACTGACAACCTAGATCCCACCCCAGCCCAATTAAATCAGTCCTTGGTGATTTATGGTGGTATGAGGGCACAACATGTAGCTTACAAAGCTCCCTGTGCTTCTTATTCTTTTTTTTTTTTTTTTTTTTTTTGCGGTACGCGGGCCTCTCACTGTTG
>NC_041222.1:3643789-3662689 GCF_002837175.3 Physeter macrocephalus
GGCATGTGGGATCTTCCCGGACCGGGGCACGAACCCGTGTCTCCTGCATCAGCAGGCGGACTCTCAACCACTGCGCCACCAGGGAAGCCCCTGTGCTGCTTATTCTAATGCACAGAGATGAGAACCACTGGGTTGCAGGGAAATTACTTATTTCCTATGTTTTGTGATGGGGAGGTAGAGTTGAGCAGAGAGGATTTTGTAATTGCTTTAGAATTCAATATAGGTTTATATTTTGGGGGACATAATTCTTAAGCCTTGTGCTTTCCCGCCATTATTACCTGAAGTTAAAAAAGGTATGCTTTTTGTTAAAATAATGATGCACATGTGTTCTTGAAGAAAAATATGTGGAAGATGCAAGCTGTTTTAGTTAAAACAGTTTTAAAACAGATTTCCTTTGATGAAGTGGCTATGTCTTCTCTAATTTTAATTATTAATAACGTATAGTCTTTGCAGCCAAACACAGAAAATCGCCTCATCAGCTGCAGTGTCTTTGAATAGTAAATATGAAGGACAGTGATTGGTAAATGAGTTGTGTGTGTGATGTAGTCTGAAAGGCAGACAGCTGTAAATGCTGAGAAACTGTCTCTGATATATGTGATATGGAAAGGACAATTGTTCACTGGTTTGTCTTTTCATTCCCTCACTGCATAGCTTGTAACTCATCAGGGCCCTGTATCCATGAATAAGTATTTATTAGAACATGGAATATGCCACGGATATATTAGGAAATTTATGTAAGTTACTAAATAAATAGATAAATAGATAAAAATGCATGGGACTTGCACCAGGCATGCCAGTGTTTGAGTTTTGGATGGCATATAAAGAGCAGCAGAGTGCAAAATTATTTGATAGTTATAAGAATCCATTTGCTACTCAGAAACTGGCATGATTTCTTGGGTTTGAGCTTTTAGGTATGACTTACACATAGACGATTCTTCTAACTCACTGACCTCTAGTCCCTTGAACTCTCCTCCTCTAGTGATTTTGTTTTCTATGGACCTCATTCAGACCACAGACCTCAGGTCCATGATCTTACCACTTTTTTCATTGTGTTTTATCTTCTTGATGTTCTCACTCCCTTCCTCACCCAGTGTAAATTCCATAGCCAGTCATCATACAAACTGTTCTGCATATACCCTCAATTCCCATGCCCTTCTTGCTTTATAATATTACCATAAATTTGGCAAAATTTATAATCCTGGTGAAGTCTGACTCTCCTACTCTGTACCTGTACTTGTACATCTGAACATAGCTGGAAAAAGCATGTGTCACATGCATGCGTGCACACACACACTCCCGTAACTGTGTTGACTGATCTTAAAATTCATGCCCTTGAACCTCAAGGGGTCCTTAATGCTGCCAGGCAGTCATATGTACGTACTCCATTCACTCTGTCACTCTTCTAGACAGCTCTTTTACACTATCACCTTTCTCTTTACACCCATAACACCTCTCCCATTCATCTGATGACCTTACTTCCTAAGAAACTTCCTACTTCATTAAGAAAACTCAAGCACTCTGTGCATATGCATTCTGCCCTCACTCCTGTTAACGTAGATAAACTGTCTGTGCATCTATCAAAGGTAATTCCTTTACTTGTATACCAAATACCATCCGCTCTCAACTACTCAAGGATATTGCTCCAAGAATCACCACCCTCCTCCAATTTCCTGCATCACTATTTTGCTTTCCATTAGATCATTCATCAGCATTTTAACATGTTATTTTTCCCAGTTTAAAAAATACTTTTTCTTGACCCCACTTTCATTGCCAGGTACTGTCCCACATATTTGCCCTCGTTTGTAGCAGAACTTCTAGAAAGTTGTCTCTATTCAACTGTTTCTGATTTCTTTCCTCCCATTCTCTCCTATTTTTTTTGTTGAGATATAATTCACATACCATAAAATTCACCACTACGTGTACAGTTCAGTGGTTTTTAGTATATTCACAAAGTTGTGCCTCTGTCACCACTGTCTAATTACAGAACATTTTCATCATCCTACACCACTTAGCAGCCACTCACTATTCCTTTTGTTCCCCGGTCTGTGGCTCTGCCTGGTTCTCTTAGAATCTGCCTATATCTCTATGGATCTGCCTATTCTGGAAATTTCACATAAAGGGAATCATACAATATGTGACCTTTTGTGTCTGGCTTCTTTTACTTAGCATGTTTTCAAGATTCGCCATGTTGTAACATCTATCAGTACTACATTCCTTTTTATGGCCTAATAACATTCCATTGTATGGATGAATACCACGTCTTGTTTATCCATGAGTTTTTGGACATTTGGGTTGTTTCCACTTTTTGGCTCCTATGAAATACACTGATATGAATATTCATATTCAGGTTTTTGTGTGAATATGTTTTCAGTTCTCTTGGGTGCATACCTAATTGCTAGATTATATGGTAACCTTATGTTTAACATTTTGAGGAACTATCACACTGTTTTCCGAAAGGACTGCATTTTACATTCCCACCAGCAATGTATGAGGGTTCCAGTTTCTCCATTTCATTCTCACTTAAGCCAACTTGATTCAATCAGGCCTTTCTCCTACTTCTTGACTGAAACTGCCTTTGGCAAGGTCATCGGGAACATCAAAGTACCAAAATTCAGAGTATGTTCTCAGTCATCATTGTGTTTGACCTTTAAACAGCATTTGACACAGTTGATTACTCATTCCTCCTTGGTACATTTTTTTTACTTTTGGCTTCCAGAATACCACACACATTCTTTTCCCTCCCTCTTACCCCCCATTTTATTGGCCAGTCCTTCTCAGTTTCTTTTGTTGTTTCCTCCTTTCTCCCTGCTTTTTAAAATGGAGTTTCCATGGGGATCCTGTCTATACTTATACATCTTTTAATACTGTCCTACACTGGCTCTCAAGTTGATAGCTCTGAAATCTCTTTTTTTGTATTTCAGAGCCAAATATCCAACTGCCTACTCAGCCTCACCAGGATGTCTAATAAACATCTTAAATGGAACATGTCTAAAGCCAAAACCGTTTCCTGCTCTGTCTAATATGCTCCACCTACAGGTCTCCCTGTCTTTGATGAAGACAGTTTCATCCTTCAGTTGTTCAGGCCAAACACCATGGCATTAACTTTGCTCCTTCGTTTTCACGTGCCACATTCAGTCACATGCTAGGAAGTCCTTTTGGCCTTACCTTCAAAGTATATGCAGAGTTGGAACACTTCTCCCCACCTCCACTGTTGCCATCTTCTTGGTCCCATCATCATCTCTCACCTGGATCTTTGTAAAAAGATTCCTCATCAGACCCTCTGCTATATGTATCTTTGCCTCCAACAGGCTAGCTCAACACAGTAGCTGGAAGAATCCTTCAGGAGTATGTCAGAACATAATCATTTTCTGTTCAAACACTACTTTGGCTGCCCATTTCACTCAGTAATAGCCAAACGAGGCCCTGTTTCATCTGACCCCATTATTTGTCCAGTCCCATCTACTATTGTTCTCCCTGGTTCACTCTTTTCACCTTCTTGCTACTTTTCAATCAGGCCAGGCATGTTTTAGATTTAGGGCCTTTGCATTTGCTGTTCCTTCCGCTTGAAATGTTCTTCACTTCTTTCAGATCTGCTCAAAACTTATCTTGTCAGTTAAGCTTACTCTAATTTTTAATTCCGTAACTTGCTTTTCCTATACTCTGGGTTCCTCTTACTCTGCCTTTTTTTTTTTTGCATAGCACTTGACGGTAATATTGACTGCCTTATTGACTTATTTATGATGGTTATGATATGTTGCTCTCCCTCCCAACCCCTTTGCTAGGATGAAGCTCTGTGTGGGCAGGGATTTTTGTTTTGTTCACTGATGTGTCTTAAGTGTTTAGAACAGGGGATGGCACATACTAGCCATTCAAGAAATATTTGTGGAATGAGCAAATAATGGATAGCTTTATGAGGGAGGTGGTATCAGAGGGAGGCCTTGAAAATTTTTGATAAGCAAAGTTTTGGGGAGAAAAGAACAGCTTGGTATATAATTTTTCCCACTCCCCTCTTTGTGTCTTTAGCAAAATCTCCTTATCTTTCAAGGCATGGGCATTTGAATTAGCACCTGGGTTTGAATCTGCTTTCTTACTGTATATGACCTTGAGCAGGATTTGTGGCCACTCTTGAGTCTTTTTTAAAGTCATTTTTATTGAGGTATACTTTACAGAGAGTAAAATTCACCCTTTTTGGGTATACAATTCTATGAATTTTGACAGATTTTTTCAGTCATGTAACCACCACCACAATCAAGATATGAAATAATTCCATCCCTGCAAGAAGTTCCTTGGGTTCCTTTGTAGTTGGTTCCCTTCCTTTATCTCATGCCCCTGACAACCTGATGTAATTTCTGTCCCTACAGTTATGGGTTTTTCCAGAATGTCATATACACGGAGTCATTTAAGTATGACTCCTTTTTTTTTTTTGGCTGTGGCATGTGGGATCCTAGTTCCCCGACCAGGGTCGAACCTCTTTCCCCTGCAGTGGAAGCATGCAGGCTTAACCACTGGACCACCAGGGAAGTCCCAAGTATGACTTCTTTTGAGTCAAGCCTCTTTCATTTAGCCTAATGCTTTTGAGGTTCATACATGTTATGGCATGTTTCAGGAGTTGATTTTTAAAAAAATTTTATTTACAATGATTTACAGTGTTGTGTTAATTTCTGCCATATAGCAAAGTGATTCAGTTATACATATACTTTTTCATATTCTTTTCCATTATGGTTTATTACAGGATATTGAATATAGTTCCCTGTGCTATACAGTTAGGACCTTGTTGTTTAATCCATCCTATATATACTAGTTTGCCCATCTGCTAATCCCAAACTCCCAATTTATCCGCCCCCTGCCAACCACTTTGGCAACCACAAGTCTGTACTCTATGTCTGTGAGTTTGTTTCTGTTTCATAGAATAGTTCATTTGTGTCACATTTTAGATTCCACATATAATTCATAGGCATTGATATCTTTTTACTGCTGAGTAGTATTCCAGTGTATGATTATACTGCAATTTGTTTATTCATTCACCAGTTGATGGATTTTTTCAGTTTCTAGTTTTTAGTCATTATTAGTAAAGTTGCTCTAAACATTTTCATGTATCATCTATCTATCTGTCTATCTATCTATCTATCTATATCTCTATATCTATGTCTCTGCTAAACCTGTATATAGTATATATAGTATACATATATTTGTTGCGGTGGGGGAGAGTTGCGGACATACATCTTCATTTCTCATATGGCTATGTACCTGGGAGTGGGATTGCTGGGCTGTATGGTAAGTGACTTTAACTTTATGAAAACTGCCAAACTGTTTTTCAAAGTGGTGAATCTTTTTTCACTTTTATCAAATGAGCCTATTAGTTAGGACTCGTAGTTGGAAACAACAGAAATTGACTCTGGCAAGGAAACTTCTGAATAAAATATTTTTAGGTGGCTCATAGAATCCCTTGGAGGGCTGGAGAGACAGGCTCAGAAGTTCTATACCCCACAATGTTATCCTAGGCACAGATACTGGAGTTTCAACTGCCAACACTGTCGGGGAATGCTGGACGCTCTAAGTAGAACTGTGGTCTCTAGAAACCAGATGAAGCTGCTCTGCTGCTAGCACTTGCCAGAATAGATTCTCAGAGGACCCAGCTTCTTTGAATCATTATGTTTGCATCACCTTCTGGAGGTGGGCTCTGTCTCATGAGGTGGGAGACTCCCTGAACATGGAAAGGGGGTTCAGATGTGGGGCTGCTAAAAGTAATGACACACATATACCCCAAATACCTAACTCCAGAGTTGGTTGTGATTAGATAAAATAATGTCTGTACAGTGTCTAGTACTAGATGCTTCCTACTTACAGTAGGTTGTAAATGTTAGTCTGCTTCCTGGTCTGCTTCTTTCCCATCTGTCTTTTTTAGGTAAATTTTTAGTTGAGCTTTAATAAAACAAAGTACATGAATTGTAAGCATATACAGCTTGATGCATTATCATGAAGTGAATTCATCATTTTAACATCCAGAAGAAGAAATAGAACATTACCAGCACCCCTGAAATCTCTCATGTTGCCCCTCCTGGAAACTGCCCGCTCCCTCCCAACCCCCTGCCCTGTCAGGTAACCACTATCCTAACTTTGACTAGTTTGCCTGTTTTCAAACTTTATATAATCAAAGCTGTATGTTCTCTTTTGTGTGTGTGATTTCTTTCAGTATTTGTGAGCTCCATCCATGTTCTTGTGCATGGCAGGAGTTGATTTCACATTGTCCCATTGTATGAATGTAACGGTCTGTTGATGGACATATGGGTTACTTCCAGTTTTTGACTAATACATGTAAGTGCTGCTATGAATATGAACATTCTTGCACATGTCTTTTGGTTTACATATGTGCACATTTCTGTGCGTGTGTAACATGGAGTGGAGTTACTGGGTCATGGGTTCTGTGTATGTTCAGCTTTAGGAGAGAATGCCAAAAAGTTTTCTAAAGTAGTTTTCCCACTCCGCACTCCTGTTAGCAGTACATGTGAGTTTCAGTTGGTCACATCTATCTTTTTGATGTGTCCTTTCAGTAAGACTTTTTACCCCAGTGTAATATTTGTTTGATTCTACCTAATCTTATGCTTCTCTCTATTATGTTACTAACTCTTTGATGTGAGATTCCATGTTTCATTTATCTCTGTTTTCTTAGTATTAAGTACAGAATATAAGATATACATAGTAAATGCTCAGTGAAAGTTTCATGAAAAAAGTGAAAAAAGGATATGTCTGTAGGCTGGAATAATCCTGGCATTTTTGGTGGGAGAGAGACTTCAGTGATGTGACTGGAATTAGAAATGGATGGTATATTGGAAACAGTAGTGGGATAGGGTGGAATTAAGTCAGGTGGAATCTGATTGGATTCCATAGGTAATAAATAGCCCTTTTTGGTTCCTGAACTGGGAGAGAATTAATGAAAGCTGTTTTGTTCTGTGAATGAAGAATTGTGTTTTCTTTAAAGGTGTGCCCAGCTTTTAGGAAACAGTTACAAAAAAAGATTTGGACCTGTGATTGGACACAGATTAAACAAGGCATGGGTTGGTGTTTATTTGTTTAGCTTTACCTCTTAGATCTTAGTTTCTTTATAAATGGAGCTCACATCTTTCTTATAAAGATTATAACTAATATAAAAATGAGTAGATTTTTTTTCTTATTCTCTGCATATTATGTGGCAGTCCAAGATTCAGAACTTTTTTTAAAAATTAAAACAATTCTTTTACTTTCAGATTGAGTTTTTTTTCTTAAAAAATTTTTTTTATTGAAATATAGTTGATTTACAATGTTGTGTTAGTTTCAGGTGTACAGCAAAGTGATTCAGTTACACATAACTATCTGTCTGTTCTTTTTTAGATTCTTTTCCAGTATAGGTTATTATAATATATTGAGTATAGTTCCCTGTGCTATACAGTAGGTCCTTTCAGAACTTTTTTTTTTTCTTTGCGGTACACGGGCCTCTCACTGTTGTGGCCTTTCCCGTTGCGGAGCACAGGCTCCGGACGCGCAGCCTCAGCGGCCATGTCTCACGGGCCCAGCCGCTCCGCGGCATGTGGGATCTTCCCGGACCGGGGCACGAACCTGTGTCCCCTGCATCGGCAGGCGGACTCTCAACCACTGCGCCACCAGGGAAGCCCAGAACTTTTAAAATGTATGTTGTAGAGTATAACTTATAACAGAGAGGAAATTCAGCTTCTGCCAGTATAAATCCGTTTGGAATTTTGACTGACTGTAGTTATCTCCAGAGTGGCTTGCCCACTTTCTCTTCTGCCTTGTTGTTGTTCTTCTACATAGCACCTTTGTTTTTTTGTGTGTGTCAGAAATCAAAAATAAAACATTTATAAAGTGGCTTGAAGCTTCTTCCCTCTGAAGCCTTATACCACAGAAGGGAGGGGAAGGGGAAGTCGGGGGAGGAAAGTCTTCTTTGGATAGGAAGGGAAAATAACTACATGGGCTAAGAAGGGAAACTTTACAGAAGGGAAAAATAACCTTACAATATGGCTGGCATTCACCACCTTAACCAAGTGATTAAACTTAGGATCACTATCAGGTACTCCCTCACTTGGTACAGTAGAACTACATAACATCACCTTTGGTTGTATTATTGCCAGAAATGAGGAAATAATCAGAGAAGTTGTAATGTGGCGTATTTGATAAGACACTTGGCCTGGACTCCTAAAAAAATACTGACATGAAAAACAAAAACAAAGATGAGACTGGAATATTTTTATAAATCATTTTTTCCCCTCAGTTACTTTGGAAGTTATACAGTCTTTTCCAGTTCTTTTGTTGGTTTTCTTAGAAAATTCAGTTATACATCTTTGACTTATTAGAGTTTATCGTTAGTTGATACCATTACCCTTTATACTGGCATTGTATGCATCTTAGAACACTTTAACTTTCTTTACCCTCATCTCAACTTTTATGCTATTATAGCTGTATACTTTATTCTGTATATTAAAGCCCCACAAGTCAGTAACTGTTAATACTCATTTGGATTTACCCATATATATTTATTACTTTCTTTGCTCTTTTCCTGTCTGGATCTCTGATCTTGTGTCTCTGATAATTTTCTTTCTGCTTTAAAGAACAGCCTTTAGAGTTTCTTTTAGTATAGGTCTGCTGGTAGCAAACTCTGTCAGTGTTTGTTTTTCTGAAAATGCCTGTATTTGCATTCATTCCTGAAGGATACATTACTTGGGTATAGAATTCTGTATTGGAAGTAATTTTCTTTAAGCATATTGAAGATACCATTCCCTGGTTTTCTGGTTTCCATTATAAATATTGAGAGCTGCTAGTCTGTCTCTCCTTTGAAGGTGATCTGTCTTTTTTTTAACCTCTCATTTAAATTTTATAACAACCCTGTGAGATGAAGGTTTTATTTTTGTTTGTACAGATGAGACTAGAAACTCAGGACAACTTGCTAGTATCAAACAGCAAACAGTGGATTAAAATCCAGGTCTGTTGGACATAAACACCTGTACTTTTCCCACTTTGTTTTACTGCCTCTCACTAAATAAAAGTACATCTATTCAGTGGTATTTATTGAGTTTCTGTTATATGTATTGCATATAATACTGTGCTATGGACCGAGGTGGATACCAGATTTTGAGACACATTTCTGACCCTTAATTTATAGTTTGGAGAAAAGCATGCCAAAAACATTCAGGTTGCAATATAAGATAGTGTATGATTAATAGCTAAAATGGTGATATCCTGCAGTAATTACTGAAAGAGTTTATGCAAAGGGAATTTCACAGTTGGCTGGAAGTGTGTCAGAGAGTGTCCTGTGAAGGGGGTGGATTTGTCTGAACTCTGGGCAAAGGGTGAACTTTGTTGAGGGTGGAGATTGTAGAGGCTGTTTTAGGCAGGGGTAGATCACATGAAAAGAGGCATGGAAGGCTGAAAGATGGGTTGGGGAAATAGCAGCAAGGTTGATTTGGCTCTAGCTGAAGTTTATAAATGTTGTTGGAGATAAGGTTGTATGTAAATGGTGCCTCATTGGGGAGAACTATGAGGGAGTCACAGTCATAGTCACAGGGAGTCTTTGAAGAGTTGTTTGGGGTGGGGTGATACAATGAAAGTGGAAAGTATTACTTAGAGGGTAAGAGCTCGGCTTGACTCCATATTCTAACCTAAATTTCAGTTATGACTCTATCACTTCCTCACTTGTACTTGTGAATAAGGTAGTTAACTTTTTAAAGGCTGTTTCCCGTGAATTCGAAATAATAATAGTACTTACCTCATAGAGTTGTTGTGAGGATTAAATAAAGTAATATGTGCAGTGTACTTAGGACAGTATCTGGAACATAGTAAACACAATTTAAGTGTTAGGTGTGGTTTTATTATTATTGTTATTATTAAATAAAATTATGCATGTTAGTTAACCAGTTCCTGGCACAGGGTTAATTGCAATTCTAGTCACCAGTAGAATGTGTATAGGATAAATGTTATTAACCAAGTTGTATTTTTATACCTCTGCACCTAGGTATAGGGAACATAAAACCTTTGAAGTTGTATTAATGTATGTAGATGAGCTATATAATTCACTTAGGTCTTTTCCTCATTGTATCATTTTTGATTACATATTATATATCATTCCTAATCCACTCCTCAGTTAATTCATTTTATCATTAAAAATAAGAGTGAAGAAGACATTCTGTGTTAAGAATCTGTAGTCAGAAGAGAGGGAAGGAGATAGTGTTAGTTAAATTTCTGATGAAACAGCATATCATAGAAGGAAGCTATAAAGATGCCATAGGAAAGATGCAGGAATTGAGCTGGTTGCTGAATTTAGAAACATTGTCTGTTTAACTTAGTTTCTTCGGGAAATTGTGTGCAACCTGAGGATGCTAACTAAGCTTCCGCTACAGGTATAAAGAATAAAAAAACTGCCTTCTCTGTTAAAATTTTATTCCGAGGGAAATTGTAAAGCCATTGAAGCATCAGGACTGACAGACTAGAAATGCATTCAAGTGAAGGCTCATTAATCTTTAAGAAGAAGAAAAGCAAACGTGTTGGAGAAGCAGTGTGGATTTGCAATATTAAGATGCCAGTGTCTTCAATTATTGTCATAAAGGACAATGGGAAATAATTTAAGAATGGACATCACTTACATATTTCTTTTAAGGTTAGAATAGTTAACGCATTAAATCAGATGTTTTCAGTGATGATAACCTAACAAGTAGCTAATTGTAATTTTAAGTGAGGCTTAACTTTAGTGACTTTATTAAAAATTATGTAGCTGTGCATTGATTGGATTGATTTCACTAGAGAAATTGCTCTACAGGTGCTTACAAGTGCTGTTACTAGTGCTAATTAATAATGATTTGAACCTTTTTCTTTTAATTGGCATTTTTTAAATAAAAAGAGAATTCCTGTAAAACCTCTTACATTTTCCCTATTTTCTGTATTCTTTGTGTTTCTTATAAATTGGCAAGGGACTAACTTTGCATATGGTCTGTTATTTTTGGAATAAGAGACGTTTTTTTCCTCTCTTCTTTCTGGTCTGCTTCCCTAACCTTTAACCACCCTGTTAACAGATGTTCATTTTATCCTTCTGCTCCGTCATTTTGAATAACTGTTTTTGAAAAAGGCCACCTTCTAACAGTGACTTAAATTTTCTTACAACAGCATCATTTAGGATCGTATAACTCTTATTCATCATGACAATTTTGATTCTTGAAGTTCCTTTTATCTTTTTGGTTGAGTTCATATCTGTATATAATACTGGATGGAAAGCCTGTCCCTTAGATTTTAAGTTATTGGATGATCATCTCTTCCAGACTGCTTAGCTTAATTTTTAGTTCGTTGACAATACCTTATGAAGCAGATAAAGCAGGTGTCTTTTACTTGAGGGAACTTTAGTGTAGGGATCCACAGATTTAGGTGCACTTAACAGATTTGGGTTCAAACTATAGATTTGCCTTGTGGTGCTGTTGGACAATTTACTTAACCATCTGAGTCTCAGTTCCTCAACCTTAAAATGGAAACTGATCATATGCTTTTTTTTTTTTTTTTTTAACCTTGTGGGGCTGATGTAAATATTAAAGTAGATGATTAGTGTAAAGTGTCTTGTACAGTCTGTGGAACATAGGGGTCAAAAATAGAGGCTTAACTGCCAAGGTGATCATTTTACCGGATTGGTCATGTAATTGTGTATGATATAGCAGCAGTGTTTACAATTTATATGAGCAGTTTCCTTAAATGAATTATCTGGGAATAAAGCACCTTTAGGATGAATTGTGATAAGCATTTCAGTTGAAGCACACTCTTAAGAGCTTGAATTTGATTCTCAGCAACCAAAGGGTACACAGTAGCTGTGATCTTAGCACCTACTTGCCTATAGCCTGGTAGAGAGCCCTATGGCAAGTTGTCTGTTATAAGTTATGTGTCTAGCTGTGCTGCAGCTATGGAGAATGATGAGGAGCTGTTCATATGGCCCACCAGAAGTACCAAGACGGAGTCATAATTGGGTTGTTAGTCATTTATTCATTTGACAAATGTTTGAGAGCTTACTGTCCAGGCACTGTGATATGTACTAGGAATACAGCAGAGGACAAAACACGATATCTGCCTTCAAGGAACATGTAGTTACAAAACTGGTAAGTGGTGAAACATAAGGCAAAACTAGTGTAATGTAGTGTACTGTAATCAGCCCAAGCTTGGCAAAGGGTTGAGAAGGAGTAGAGGTGGAGGTCAAGATTGGGGAAGGCTTCCTACCAAAGGTGCTGTTTAAGGTGAGTGCCTAGTGAGGGTAGAGGGTTTAAGAAGTTAAGGATGGTATTTTGAAAATTTCATTCCACGAGTTCAGCATCTTATTTCTGAGAATAGGTTATTGAGTAAGCATGCTTGAATCTAATTTCCAGCAGAAAAGTGGGAAATCAGATTTCAGAGATCCTTTCTTTCTCTCCATATTATTGGGCATGGGAAGTAGACCTAACTTTGTGCTCTGGAAAGACAAGAGTCCAGGATCACTCTTGGAAGCTGATGGCCTTCTCTCTCATGGAGTTTTAGAACATTACCAGCAATGTATGTATTGAGTTTTTAAAATTCGGTTACAGTAAATATTTGTTGACTGAGTAGCAAATGGGATTGGCCATGGTTCTGGTCTGTAGCCCAACTTCAGCCTTAAGATCTGAGAGGCTCAGAGATTGGGTGAGCTACTAGATAGTACTTAGAACATTGGGCTTTGGAATCAGTCAGCTGACTTAGTAACATTGGTTATTAAACGCAAATAAACATGAATTCATATCTTGGCTCTGTCACTCACCCTATGATATTGGGCAGTTAACTTAATGTCTCTGTTAAGCACTTTAAAGACATTCTTATTTAGTTTGAAAACAATTCTCGTTGAAGCAGGTGGTTCCTCAGGGATGAGAAACCCAAGACTCAGATGAGTTACATGCTTATTCTTTTATACATATATATATGTGTGTGTGTATATATGTATAAATTTGTATATATACAAATATATATATGCGTATGAGGGAGAATTTTACACTTTGGTTGGGATGAAGGAAGCCTTCCTGGAGAGGTAGCTTTTGAGATCGGTGGGCCTTTTTGGCAGATGCTTTATAGCATAGTGAGTCACAAAGAGCTCCAGTTCTGTAGACAGGTGGTCTGGTTTGAATCCTGGCTTTGCCACTGACTAGCTGCTTGATCTCAGATAAGTTATTTCACTCCTTTTGACTATTGTTTCCTCTGTAAAATTGATATAGTCACATCTCCCGCAGAGGGTTTTTTTTTTTTTTTAACATCTTTATTGGAGTATAACTGCTTTACAATGGTGTGTTAGTTTCTGCTGTATAACACAGTGAATCAGCTGTACATATACATACATCCCCATATCTCCTCCCTCTTGCGTCTCCCTCCCACCCTCCCTGTCCTACCCCTCTAGGTCGTCACAAAGCACCAAGCTGATCTCCCTGTGCTGCGGCAGAGGGTTTTTGAGGATTAAATGAAGTGATGCATGTAAGATGCTTAGCCAAGTGCTTGGCATACAGCAAGCACTTGCTATTATTACTGTGGCAACAAGCTCAAGAGACTGTATTGCTGTCTCTTGAGTTCAGGACTCACTGTCATTGGTTCAACTGGAAGGGTAAACTCCCATGTTTATATAACACTGTACTTTTCAGAGTACTTCTGCAACTGTTAGTCAGTTGATCCTCACAGTAGCCTGGTGAGGCAGGCATTTAGGGCAAGAGGTATTATTTTTCAGGAAGCAGAATCCACAAGGCCAGGGGAAAGGCCTTTATGGCTGTTAGTGGCCATTCCAACATTATAGCCCTGGTCTCCTGACTTACACTCTGCTTCTTTTTCTTTAGTTTTCTGTGAATAGAAGTCATTCAGCAGACCTGAGTTTGCATTTAATCACTGACATTTACTGGTTACATGATCTTGTCAGAGTTACTTAATTTGAGTCTGTTTTACCGTCTGTGAAGTATTGAAACTTTGAACCACGCAGGATTGTCTGTCATGCTAAATTTACTTTGTGTAATGCTTTATAAGAATTGCTTTGTGCAAACTACTATATATAAAATAGATAAACAACGAGGTCCTACTGTATAGCACAGGGAACTGTGTTCAATATCTTGTAATAACCTATAATGGAAAAGAATATGAAAAAAATATGTATGTATAACTGAATCACTTTGCTGTATACCAGAAACTAACACAACATTGTAAATCAACTATACTTCAATTAAAAAAAGAATTGCTTTGTGTAATGTTGTAGGGGAATGTGTATTAAGATGCAAGTTTATTCACTAATTGGTATCTTATTTGCCTAGTGATAATGCTGGTAAGAAATATTCCTATTTCAGTATTGCCTTTAATGTTCTTATCCTGCTTATTATTTAAGGGTAATATCTTTGATAGTGATGTGAGGACTCCATCTTGGAAAAACCTAGGAGACCTAGGAGTGTTTTGACGGGTTTATAATAACACTTCACAAAATAATTGAATTCATTTTTCACATTATTACTTGCATTGCTTGGTCTTTCCCTTTTGTGTGTCTCTGTCTCTCTGTTTCCCTTTCTCTCCCTCTCTCTCTCAGCTTAATATTACTCAGATGGTTGAACACTTTAAAGCTTTTCAGCTAATAATAAAGCACATCATTTTAGAAGTTTGAAGTTTGTTTCCCAGTGGAAATTCACACAAGGGGATGCTTTTTACATATGAAGATCTTTCTTCATGAGTGTTTATCAGTTATTTATATACTGTCTTCCTTGTGAACCTCTGTCAGAGGTAGGTAGTTCTGTAAATACCATATTAACTGGAAATTATGAAATGTAGAAATTAAGTAGAACAAATTGTTTTTGTATTCCTTTTTTTTTTTTTTTTTTTTGGTATGCGGGCCTCCCTCTGTTGTGGCCTCTCCCGTTGCGGAGCACAGGCTCCGGACGCGCAGGCTCAGTGGCCATGGCTCACGGGCCCAGCCGCTCCGCGGTATGTGGGATCCTCCCAGACCGGGGCGCGAACCCGGTTGCCCTGCATCGGCAGGCGGACGCGCAACCACTGCGCCGCCAGGGAAGCCCCTGTTTTTGTATTCTTAATTTTTTCTTGAAATATTAAATATAATGCATTTGTCTATTAAGTGGTTGAGTTAGTTGTTATGAAAACTCCAATTTTAAGTTTTCTAATAACTGAGAATATCTGCATTAAGGAAGAAATTTTGCATTTTACTTGTTCTTTTTCTGTACAGAAGGTTGGGGAAAATTGCTGAGGTTAACTTGAAAGTGTCACTTATGAGTAAGAAGACTCTTTTGAGTTGGCATCTATATTTTAAGAGCTGGTGAGAAACAAGTCATCCTGTGAAAAGTAAGGATGTTTTCTGTGGATCATGGAAGTTTTTGTTCCTTTCCAGTATGTAGCAAGCTAAGAGCATTTACTACATTGCAGTTTCGTGAATACTGTTGTACTGAATATACCATGAGTTGAGTCATAGTATGTGACTTTTACATAATAATAGGCATAATAACTTAAGATACTATATCAGAAATTCATATTTTTTGTTATCCACATTAGGAAAATAGCTTAATAACTGTTTATAGCTGAGAGGTTTTGATTTAAATAAAAAAATTATACCCCAATTAGGAAGATCAAAACCCAGTTTAGTAAAAAATTTAACATAGGCTAAGAAGCTTTTTAAAAAATTGGATAATGTGCACAGAATTGGATAATGGATTAGACATAAACATTGTTTATGACATGCTCTCATTTGCCCATGGATAGTCTGTTTTTATATTATTTTAAAAAATTTAATAAGCTCCTGTGAACCCACCATCAGAACAGAAGCTAGCCCTTAATAACCTACATCTTACTTTATAGGTGCCCCCAACCATCCTTATCCCAGTTCCTACCCCCAACAGAATTCACAGCTGGAATTCTGTATTCATCATTCCCTTGCTTTCTGGTTCTGTATGTACCTTTATCATATCTTTATGGATTCTTAGACAGTATATCTTTTTATTCTGGTTTTAATTTTACGAAAAAGATATTCTATATGTAATCATTTGGGACATAGTATTTTCACTTAATATTGTACTGCTAAGATTTATCCATATTGCTGCATGTCACTGTGGTTCCTTCACTTTGCTGAATAATAATCCATTGCATTAATATACCATAGTGTATTCATTTATTCTCCTGTGAATGGGCATTTTGCATGTTTTCCAGGATTTTGTTGTTTTGAACAGTTTTGCTGTGAACATGCTAATGTACCTGTCTTGTCTCTTGTACGTGTGTAAGTTTCTCTTCATGTATGTTTAGGAGTAAAATCCCCGAGTAACAGAGTATGGGATTATTCTATTTGTGGAAATTATGCCAAACATTTTTTTCCCAACATCCATCATAAAAGTCCCTATGGATTTATACCCTTTCCAACACTGGGTATTGCCAGACTTCTTAATTTTTGCAGCTTTAAATGGGTATAAAGTGGTTTTCATTTTTATTGGTCTTGTGGTGGTTTTTTTTTTCCTCCGGTGAAATGCTTGTTTATGACTTTTCTGTCCACCCTCCTTTAAAAAAAAAGTATTTATTTATTTATTTAGCTGTGTCAGGTCTTAGTTACAGCACACGGGATCTTCGTTGCAGCATGAGGGATCTTTTAGTTGCAGCATGCAGGCTCTTAGTTGAGGTATGTGGGATCTAGTTCCCTGACCAGAGATTGAACCCGGTCCCCCTGCTGCATTGGGAGTCTTAGCCACTGGACTGCCAGGGAAATCCTTCCCCGCTTCTTCTGTGTTGTCTGTGCTTTTCATTTGGATTTTAAGTCATCTTGGTATATTTTTGCTACTTTTGTTGTATGTATGTTTTCCAGAAGTCTTTTCAGTTTGTAACTTGTTCTTTTTTTTTTTAACGTCTTTATGGAGTATAATTGCTTTACAGTGTTGTGTTAATTTCTGCTGTATAACAAAGTGAATCAGCTATACGTATACATATATCCCCATATCCCCTCCCTCTCGTGTCTCCCTCCCACCCTCCCTATCCCGCCCCTCTAGGTGGTCACAAAGCACTGAGCTGATCTCCCTATGCTATGCGGCTGCTTCCCACTAGCTATCTGTTTTCCGTTTGGTAGTGTGTATATGTCAGTGCCACTCCCTCACTTTGTCCCAGCTTACATTTCCCCCTCCCCGTGTCCTCAAGTCCATTCTCTATGTCCGCGTCTTTATTCCTGTCCTGCCCCTAGGTTCTTCAGAACCTTTTTTTTTTTCCGGTACGCGGGCCTCTTACTGTTGTGGCTTCTCCCGTTGTGGAGCACAGGCTCTGGATGCACAGGCTCAGCGGCCATGGCTTACGGGCCCAGCCGCTCCGCGGCATGTGGGATCTTCCCGGACCGGGGCACGAACCAGTGTTTCCTGCATCGGCAGGCGGACTCTCAACCACTGTGCCACCAGGGAAGCCCCAGAACCTTTTTTTTTTAGATTCCATATATATGTGTTAGCATACGGTATTTGTTTTTTTCTTTCTGACTTACTTCACTGTGTATGACAGACTCTAGGTCCATCCACTTCACTACAGATAACTCAATTTCATTTCTTTTTATGGCTGAGTAATATTCCATTGTGTATATGTGCCACATTTTCTTTATCCATTCATCTGTTGATGGACACTTAGGTTGCTTCCATGTCCTGGCTATTGTAAATACTGCTGCAGTGAACATTGTGGTACATGACTCTTTGAATTATGGTTTTCTCAGGGTATATGCCCACTAGTGGGATTGCTGGGTCGTGTGGTAGTTCTGTTTTTAGTTTTTTGAGGAACCTCCATACTGTTCTCCATAGTGGCTGTACCAATTTGCATTCCCATCAACAGTGCAGGAGGGTTCCATTTTCTCCACACCCTCTCCACCATTTATTGTTTGTAGGTTTTTTGATGATGGCCATTCTGACCGGTGTGAAGTGATGCCTCATTGTAGTTTTGATTTGCATTTCTCTAACGATTAATGATGTTGAGCATCCTTTCTTTTTTTTGAATTTTATTTTATTTATTTTGTTGTACAGCAGGTTCTTATTAGTTATCCATTTTATACATATTAGTATATATATGTCAATCCCAATCTCCCAATTCATCCCACCCCCTCCACCACCACCACCACCACCACCACCATCATCACCACTTTCTCCACTTGGTGTCCATACGATTGTTCCCTGCATCTGTGTCTCAATTTCTGCCCTGCAAACCGGTTCATCTGTACCATTTTTCTAGATCCCACATATATGCGTTAATATATGATATTTGTTTTTCTCTTTCTGACTTACTTCACTCTGTATGACAGTCTCTGGATTCATCCACGTCTCTACAAATGACCCAATTTCATTCCTTTTTATGGCTGAGTAATATTCCATTGTATGTATGTACCGTGATGTTGAGCATCCTTTCATGTGTTTGTTGTCAATGTGTATATCTTCTTTGGAGAAATGTCTGTTTAGGTCTTCTGCCCATTTTTGGATTGGGTTGTTTGATTTTTTGATATTGAGCTGCATGAACTGCTTGTATATTTTGGAGATTAGTCTTTTGTCAGTTGCTTCATTTGCAAATATTTTCTCCCATTCTGAGGGTTGTCTTTTCGTCTTATGGTTTCTTTTGCTGTGTGAAAGCTTTTAAGTTTCATTAGGTCCCATTTGTTTATTTTTGTTTTTATTTCCATTTCTCTAGGAGGTGGGTCAAAAAGGCTCTTGCTGTGATTTATGTCATAGAGTGTTCTGCATATGTTTTCCTCTAAGACTTTTATAGTGTCTGGCCTTACATTTAGGTGTTTAATCCATTTGGAGTTTATTTTTGTGTATGGTGTTAGGGACTGTTCTAATTTCATTCTTTTACATGTAGCTGTCCAGTTTTCCCAGCACCACTTATTGAAGAGACTGTCTTTTCCCCATTGTATAT
>NC_041222.1:3663374-3664883 GCF_002837175.3 Physeter macrocephalus
ATTGCTGTGGCTAATACTTCCAAAACTATGTTGAATAATAGTGGTGAGAATGGGCAACCTTGTCTTGTTCCTGATCTTAGTGGAAATGGTTTCAGCTTTTCACCATTGGGAACAATGTTGGCTGTGGGTTTGTCCTATATGGCCTTTATTATGTTGAGGTAAGTTCCCTCTATGCCTACTTTCTGGAGGGTTTTTATCATAAATGGGTGTTGAATTTTGTCAAAAGCTTTTTCTGTATTTATTGAGATTATCATATGGTTTTTATCCTTCAATTTGGTAATATGGTATATCACATTGATTGATTTGTGTATATTGAAGAATCCTTGCATCCCTGGGATAAATCCCACTTGATCATGGTGTATGATCCTTTTATGTGCTGTTGGATTCTGTTTGCTAGTATTTTGTTGAGGATTTTTGCATCTATGTTCATCAGTGATATTGGCCTGTAGTTTTCTTTTTTTATGATATCTTTGTCTGGTTTTGGTATCAGCGTGATGGTGGCCTTGTAGAATGAGTTTGGGAGTGTTCCTCACTCTCCTGTATTTTGGAAGAGTTTGAGAGGGATAGGTGTTAGCTCTTCTCTAAATGTCTGATAGAATTTGCCTGTGAAGCCATCTGGTCCTGGGCTTTTGTTTGTTGGAAGATTTTTAATCACAGTTTCAATTTTAATTTTGTTTATCTTCTCAAATAACCAGCTTTTAGTGTTACTGATCTTTGCTGTCATTTCCTTCATTTCTTTTCGTTTATTTCTGATCTGATCTTTATGATTTCTTTCCTTCTGCTAACTTTGGGGTTTTTTTTGTTCTTCTCTCTCTAATTGCTTTAGGTGTATGGCTAGGTTGTTTATTTGAGATTTTTCTTTTTTTCCTTGAGGTGGGATTGTATTTCTATAAACTTCCCTCTTCGAACTGCTTTTGCTGCATCCCATAGGTTTTGGGTCGTTGTGTTTTCATTGTCATTTGTTTCTAGGTATTTTTTGATTTCCTCACTGATTTCTTGGTTGTTTAGTAGTGTATTGTTTAGCCTCCGTGTGTTTGTATTTTTTACAGTTTTTTTCCTGTAATTGATACCTAGTCTCATAGCATTGTGATCAGAAAAGATAATTGACATGATTTCAGTTTTCTTAAATTTACCAAGGCTTGATTTGTGACCCAAGATATGATCTATCTTGGAGAATGTTCCGTGAGCACTTGAGAAGAAAGTGTATTCTGGTTTTTTTTGCGGTACACAGGCCTCTCACTGTTGTGGCCTCTCCCGTTGTGGAGCACAGGCTCCGGACGCGCAGGCTCAGTGGCCATGGCTCGTGGGCCTAGCCACTCCGCGGCATGTGGGATCTTCTCAGACCGGGGCACGAACCTGTGTCCCCTGCATCGGCAGGTGGACTCTCAACCACTGCGCCACCAGGGAAGCCCTCGTCTGTTGTTTTTTGATGGAATGTCCTATAAATATCAATTAAGTCCATCTTGTCTAATGTGTCATTTAAAGCTTGTGTTTTCTTATTTATGTTCA